>NC_142587.1:96287223-96571634 GCF_965207765.1 Zootoca vivipara | reverse complement strand
AAACGAAAACCGACATCCTTGCTTCTAGAAAACTAGCATTCCAGGGAAGGTAATGTCTAGTTTTGGCTTCTCCCTGATGTGCTGGCTTTCTGAGGTCAGGGAAGGCTGCAGTTTACACGAATTATGACTAGGGGTGGAATGCTAAGTGTCCCACGCAGTTCACCGTCCCTCCCACCAAAATATCTAGGGAAACCAGAGAGGGGGTTTGCATCATAATGAAAACGGCAGAATAAATGCCTCAAGGGAAGATGCTTTGCAGGAGGTTGGACTCTTGAGTGCCTTCCAGCTCTGCAATTCTATGATTTTGTGACTCCTGTGAAGCAGATTGCAGAACTGACCTCCTTGTTAGCGGAGACGACCACAGCCCTGAACAGAGCTAGCGGTGGAGGGAAAGGCCTTTTGACAGGGGTGCCTAATGATGACTGAGGGCCTGCGGAGACAATTGCACGCCTGGAATGTAATGGATGGCTTTTGTGAGGCTGCCTCTAATATCCTCTTTGGGCATTTTTAGAGACGAGCTCCAAACCACTTGCCACACTCCTTATCTCTCCAGCAGCAGCTGCTGTTACCATGGAGCTGTGAAGAAGTCCAAGGTCCTGGTTTTTATTTCAGAAATTACTTTGTGCGCAAAAAGCAGCCCATTAATAGCCTTTGATCTGTCCGTCTTATCTTTGGATGGACGTTGGCCGGGACACTTTCTGAGAACAATGCGTGGTTGCGGTTTCCCGATTGGGGCACAGGCTGGAATAATTTTTCAGGGGGACGTAGATCTGGAGCAAGCAAAGGCGTTTGTTTTGCAGCCGGATGAGAAATTTTTGCGGCTCAGCCTCGTCGTGTTTGCTTGTTTTTTCACTAGCAGTTCGAAAGCACGCCAAAAATGCAAGTAGATAAATAGGCGCCGCTGCGGCGGGAAGGTAAATGAGGTTTCCGTGCGCTGCTCTGGTTTCCGTCACGGTGTCCCGTTGCGCCAGAAGCGGTTTAGTCCTGCTGGCCACATGACCCGGAAAGTTGTCTGCAGACAAACGGCCTGAAAGCGAGATGAGTGCCACAACCCCATAGTCTCCTTTGACTGGACTTAACCGTCCAGGGGTCCTTTACGTTTTATCTTTACCTGCCTCCTTCCCAAAGCTGGAGAAGACTTCAAAAAAGTGCTGCCTCAGCCGGTGCGGGCTAGCCAGTGATGCTGCGCTAACACGGCCTCTGTTCTCCAAAGTTCTCTGTTCTCTGACGGCAGAATCCGGGACCAGCCAGAACCCAGCGTCCCGACAGCGTCCCGAAAATACAATTTTTACGTTCTTCTGCACCTTTTAAGGCCCGTCCTTCTCCCCGCTCTGCTCTCTCGACAGGGAATACGCGGCGGCGAACTTGAGCGTCAACCTGTACGTTGTGAACGAGCCTTGGCTTTTCTCTGTGCTGTGGTGCTCCGGGGTCCAGTCTGTCACCTCCGACAACTCTCGCGTCCTCAGTAGGCTGCGTTCCCCCGTCTGGATGATGGTAAGCAGGGTTTTGGCTGTGCGTCCGTTTGTTTCCAGGCGTGTGAACGTGTCAGGGGACCACCAGGGGTCAGCAGAGAGCCTGGTGGATCAGAGCGAGGGCTCTGGGACGCTGCCAGAGCCCCAGGGCCCTAGCGCCTGGCAGCTTCCCCCGGAAGATGGGACTGGGACTCGGGAGGAGATGAAAACCCTTAGGGATGTTGCGGAGATGGGAGCTCCAGAGGGATAGTTGCAGAGGGCGGACCCAAGCAGTCAAGAGGAGGAGGCTCCAGGAGCTACAGCACGGGTCCCTCAGCTGAGCACCTCTAGTGGAGGAGGGGGGAAAGAGGAGGGACCAATGGAGGAGGTTCAGGGTGCCCCGGGGGTTATGCTGGCGGAAGTCACGAAGGGGGGGCACTTCCGGATTCTGAATCTGATTAGTACAGTCATGCTTTTTGATGCTCTGTCTTGTACATATGTATCTAATAAAACCCTGTAAAAAAAACCAAGCGCGGGGTTTGGAACCACTTACTCGTGAGGAAGCTACCCACACCATTACAGAACGTCAGGAGGAGAAGCAGCCTGCTGGAACAGGCCTGCCAGGTTGCGGGCATCCAACGGCAAGATCCGGGACAGATAAAAGAAAGCCCTTCTTCACAGGGTTAAACTGGGGAACTCCCTGCCACAGGAGGCAGGGATGGCTGTCAACTTGGGTGACTTTGAAAGAGGATCAGACAAATTCATGACAGAGGAAGAAGAATTCTTCTGCACCTTTTAAGGCCCGTCCTTCTCCCCGCTCTGCTCTCTCAACAGGGAATAAGCTTCAGTAAAAAGGAAAGGTTTTGCCTGGTGCCTTAAGCTAGACTAGAGAGCACCAGGTGAGACTCCCGGGGGGGGGGAGCATTCCGCAAATGAGGAGCCACCGCCGAAAAGGCCCTGCTCTCCTGTTGCCACCCGCTGAACCTCCCACGGAGGGGCTCAGGGAAAAGGGCCTCAGAGGATGATCACAGGATCTGGGCCAGTTCTTATGGGGTGGGAGGCAGTCCTTGAGGTTTCGGGGTCCTGAGCCGCATAAGGCTTTATAGGTCAAAACCAGCACTTTGAATTGGGCCTCGAAACACCATAGAAGAGGCTGCGGTTCATACAGGGCTTACTTGCCGGTGTCTTCTTGCTCCTACACACATGCACACGATTATATACTTCTTGTTACTGAAACAGAAAGGGGCTAAACCTCTACTCGGGTCAAATCCATTCGTTGATTAAAAGGGCAAAGCAAATTGACGGGGCTTGTGACTTCTCCTGTTGCAGCTACCAGTTTAGTGGCCCAGGGCGCCATCTAGTGGTTGCAAAAGTGCTTGATTCTTGATTCATGTGCAGGCATTTATTTGAGCACCTGTCTTATTGGTTAGTTCGGTAGATTAATAAGCAAAATCCCTTTGTATCAGGGATGGTTCTCCTGACCAAGGGCTGACTGGACCTGTGGCCAATACTCTGGCGACTGAGTGTCAAAATAGATGTGGTCGAAGTGTTAAAAGTGAGCATGGCCCTTTAAAAAAAAGCAAATATCGGGTAGGGGGTCATGAAAACCTTTTGGCAATGCAGCAGGAAGCCTAGGGGAATGATCACATATATTGATTGATCAATGGATATAGATACGGAACTATTTTTTGGGGGGGGGGAACTTGAGGGCCACAATTCACTTTGGCTTGATGGCGTCAGGCAGCTCATATAAGTCGTCAATTAAATTGAAAAAGTTTCCTGTTTTAAAAATGAATTTTGAAGGATCTTGGGAGCCACAGAAGACCTCTAGATGCCATGGCGTAAGCCCCCCTTTCTTTTGGTTCTAGCACTGTGAATTAAGGACACAGGTTTTGAAACTGCTTCACTCCTGGTGTTGTTACTGCAAGAGAAGGAATTATTCATTTATACATACATACCCCACTCATCTGGCTGGGTTTTCCCAGCCTCTCTAGGCGGCTTCCAACAGGATATTAAAAACACAATAAAACATCAAACATTTAAAACTTCCCTAAACAGGGCTGCCTTTAGATATCTTCTAAAAGTCAAATACGGTGGTCCCTCAACTTACGAATTTAATCTGTTCCGAACGGACCTTCGGAAGTCAAAGAAATCGGAAGTCGAAGCCAATGGGGGGGAATTTAAAAAATTCATAAGTCGGAAAAATCCTATCTAAAAATTCGGAAGTCGAAAATATCCTATCTAAACCGCATCCAAAATGGCGGACGGAACTCTCTTCGTAACTCGAAACATTCGTACGTCGAGTTACTCGTAAGTCGAGGTACCACTGTAGTTGTTTAACTGCCTTCTGATGTCTTCTAAAAGTCAGATACAGTAGTTGTTTCTTTCCTTGACATCTGATGGGGGGCGTTCCACAGAGAGGGCACCACCACCGAGAAGGCCCTCTGCCTGGTTCCCTGTAACTCGGCTTCTTGCAGCGAGGGAACCGCCAGAAGGCCCTCGGTGTCCGGGCAGAACAATGGGGGGTGGAGACGCTCCTTCAGGTATTCTGGACCAAGGCCATTTAGGGCTTTAAAGGTCAGCACCAACACTTTGAACTGTGCTCGGAAACGTACTGGGAGCCAATGTAGGTCTTTCAAGACCGGTGTTACATGGTCTCGGCGGCCGCTCCCAGTCACCAGTCTAGCTGCCGCATTCTGGATTAGTTGTAGTTTCCGGGTCACCTTCAAAGGTAGCCCCACGTAGAGCGCATTGCAGTAGTCCAAGCGGGAGATAACTAGAGCATGCACCACTCTGGCAAGACAGTCGGCAGGCAGGCAGGGTCTCAGCCTGCGTACCAGATGGAGCTGGTGAACAGCTGCCCTGGACACAAAAGAAGGCTTTTCATTTTAACTGCTATGTTGTTAAGGTTCCCTTACGCTCATAGGGGCCAGGGAGCCAAATCCAGATGAGGATTGTAGTTGAAACATTTGGAAGCCACCAGGGGGAGGAGGGAAGCTCTCCGACGAGAGAGTTTTATGCATTTTTATTTTTTGCCCCTATTTATGTTATTGCACCCCCCTTTGTATGTGTTTATATTGCTGCCATGCTGCCATTATCTTGCGTCACCGAGAGAACTGGCTTCATTGCCTGCTAACAAATGTCTCAAATATATCTGAAACCAGAACTCTGCATCCCCACATTGAGAGAGAGAAAAACTATTAATTATTGCATTAAGCCAACTGCATCCTCTTTTTCCTCTTCCAGTCTCCGGACGAATACTATCTAATCTGGATAACCGCCGACCTCGTTTCGTTCGTGGTAATCGTAGGAGTTTTTATATTCCAGAAGTAAGTAACTGCGGGCAGTGGTTTTGCAGAGTTATTCTCTCCCCCCCCCCCCCGCAAAACAACAACAACAACAAACCCATGTCTGAAAAGGCACCTTTAAGGGCAATGGAACCTTTTCAATAACCCTTTAGAAGTTGACCCAGTTTCCTACAATGCAGGAGCAATGTGGCTGGCGCTCCTTTGAGGTGCCACCCTGTGCCACCCTAGTCCTGTAAGTAGATCGAGAGGGCAGGGGTTGAATGGGGAGGGACCGCCTCCGGGTTGAGAGGGTCGTAGCGGGGAGAAATTCTCAGGCCCTTTTCTCCTCCTGCTCAATTCTTACATTTCCAGTGTGGTAGGGGAGAGAGGAAATGGGCACCATGCCACATCTGTAACCAAGGCGCCACCCGAAAACATTGGGGTGAGGGAGGTGGCATGCACCACCTCTAAGATGTTTTGTTTGAAAAGGCCCTCGCTTCTGAATCTCCCCCGCATGTAGAAAGCTAGCACGTCAGGCTTCTTAGCCCACTCCTCTTCCCTGACACACCAGTTTTCTACATGCAGGGATTTTAATGGTCATTATTTCATGTGCGATCTGCACCACGCCACACTTTCCTTGCTGAGGTGATCCAGGAGGAACAAAACCACGCACCTCTTTAAATAAATCTTTCGGGATGGTCCATCCTGGGCTCTGGAGTGAGATTTAGAGGGAGATCAAGGTATCCCCCAAATTAGTTGTAGTGAGTTCACGGCTGAGCAAGGATTTAGTGAGGGGGTCATGAATAACACAGGATTAGTTAGCATGATGCCTGCCACTCGTTTATTTCCCAGGTAATTCTTGAGGCCTGGGAAGTCACAGTAAGCCTGTAAAAGATGCTGTGTTGGAGTCCCGGGCATGTAGTCAGGAAGAACTCCGAGGAGAGAAAATACAATGCCAGGATGAGGGCTCTGGTCAGCTGCTGGTTTACTTGGAGGTTGACTTCAGAAAGGCCCTAAAGAACAGTAGGCCGGCACCTCAATCCAGGCACCTTAAAATAACCCACTGCCAGGGGTTGTTTTTTTTTTGCCGCAAATTATGCTTTCTCCACTTCCACAGCAGCCGGGAAGATTTGGCCCGGTGGGTTTCTAGCTGCTAATCCTTAGCCAGCGTAGAAGTAACCTCACTAGAGAAGCAAAGATCCACAGAGTGAGGGGGAAGGAGGAAACATAGGCAAAATTTGTAGATGCTTCGAAAGACGAGAGGGCAGCCATTCTTCCACCTTCCCATCTAGCCGGGGTAGGAGAGGAGAGAATTGTTTTCCAGCTGCTCTCCCGGGTGAATTCCAAGAGAGGGCAGTTCGCTGCCGAGGGAGCTGACTAGAATCCTCTCCCACAACCCCTTTCGAGCAAAGTTTGGGCAAGCGATATTCACGCAGGGTGCCCTAGGTCAGGGGTGGGGTGTGTTTTTTGGACCCCAGCTGGTCAGGGATGATGGGAGTTGCAACATCTGAAGGGACGCAGGTATCCAACACGCTATCACCTGGGGTTGGGGTAGAAAGTCTTCTCCCAACTTTTTGCAGCTAGCTAGTTGGATGAGAGGGGATTGGCCCAGAGACCCAGTGCTACGGATTCTGAGTCTTCCACGCCAGCAGTTAATTCTCCTTTGTCCTGACTCTGCATCGGTAGCCTTGCTCCCTGGGGAGGAATGATGGACTCGAAGGAGGGGCCCTCTGCCTCCTTGGTTTGTTTTCTTACTGCTCTGACCTTGTTGCATGTTCCTCCTCTCTCTCTTTCTCTCTCTCTCTTTCTTTCTCGCTCTCTCTGCTGCTGCATTTTGGCATCTTTACAGCTATCACATAATCAGGTAATTTCTGATGCCTTCTTCCTCATCCCACCTTTCGTCTGTTTCCTTCCTTCCTTCCTTCCTTCCTTCCTTCCTTCCTTCCTTCCTTCCTTCCTTCCTTCCTTCCTTCCTTCCTTCCTTCCTTCCTTCCTTCCTTCCTTCCTTCCCACCTCCCTAAAAAAAACAAAAAAACACTGCTGCAAAATTGGGTTAAAAAGCAGGGTTGTTTCCAGAAGACCGTTAAAAACCCTCTAGAAGTTAAAAGAAAGGGGGGGGGAGACCCTCCAGCTCATGAAATGTACTTGGCGGGGATTTTTCAGCACGCGGAACTCGGTTGCACAACTCCAAGCGTCCCTTACGATGGCAACCCCTGAAATGTGTGCCGTTTGTTTGTTTAATGCATGTATAAAAATAATAGAGAGTTGGAAGAGACCCCTGGAGGGTCCTCTAGACCAACCCCAGGTGCTAGCCTGGCACTCTAACCACTACCCCGCCGGCTCTCGATTTAACGACTGGGAAGATTTACGCCCCACTCTTCATATAGCCTCCAAAGATAGTGATGGCCACTAACAGACAAAATTCATGAGCTATTGAGGGCTCCTAGCCAGGATGGCTCTGTTCTGCCTCAGTTGCAGACAGCAATGCTTCTGAATACCAGTTGCTGGAGGTGGGGAGAGTTGCTCTTGTGTTCAAATCCTGCTTGTGGGGGTTTCCCACAGGCACTTGGCTAGCAACTGAGGACAGGATGCTGGACTACATAGGCCATTGGCCAGATCCAGCAAGCTCTTCTTAGCTTCTTACTCACCGAGCCTGTCCAAGTACACACAAAATCTCCTTTTGGGGCAGGTTGGCTTTTAACTGGGCCTCCTCTATCTGCACCACCGGCCGTCAAGCATGATGGGAGTTGTAGTCCAAAAATCCAGAAAGGCACCAGAAAAGGAGGGGAGGTTGCTTTAACCCCTCGTGTGCCTGGACTGTGAGCAGCTGAGGTTTTTTCTTCTCAGCCACATGTTCCCCCATGTCCTCAACCCATTCTCATTTTTTTCAATTGGCCTCTGGGGTCTCATTTTTATTCTCTTCTGGCGAGCATTTGAACCCCTCCCCCACCCTACCCCATTTTTGCAGCCAAGCCCTGATTCCTTGTTTTTGTTGTTTACCCAAGCGTTCCACCTCCGCACATTATCTCCCAGCAACGTTTGGTTGTGTTACAGAGAACCATTCTCATCGGTCTGTCTCTGCCTTTCTCATTTTTTTAAAAAAACACAAAAGATTTATTTTTATTTTTTAAGATATAGTTTCTGTGCATATCAGTGTTTTCATGGTATACGTAACCGAAGCGATCGTAGGCGTGAGCAGGATTCGAATCCGCTGCCTCGGCTTTCCTCCGCTGCACATTTCTGTATTGGAAGGCAGCCCGAAAGCGATGTGTAGATCCACCCTGTGGGATCTTGCTTGGGGAAGTCAGGGGGGATGTTGCCGTTTCCACTAGATCCCTCCAGAAAGAGGCACACTTGAAAATACTTGTGTGTGTTGTGCATGTATCAGCTCTAGATGGGTTCTGAACTTTTTTTGGGGGGGCACACTTATTCCCCTTTTTCTCTGCAAGGAACAGCTTTTCCATGTGCTGAAGGCGCACAGCGAGTGCGCAGCGCTTTTGTAGTTTGTAAAAGTATGCTTGGCTCGGAGAAAACAGACAGAGAAAAAGCTTTCCTCCCTCTCTCTCGAACTCGTGCAAAGCTGTGCATTCTGGAAATGGGTGAAAGAAAGCGCTTCTTTCTGCAGCACAGATTTAAAACTGTGGGACTCGCTTCCACAAGAGGCATCAGTAGCGACCAACCCAGATGGATTTAAAAAGGATTAAATCAAATTCACTGAGGAAAGGGCTATCAATGGCTGTGATGGGAGGCTGCGCTCTGTCTCTGCGGTCTGAATCTCAGCTGCTGGAAACCGCAGGCCATAAAAAAAGGAAAGAAGCAAACCTCAAAGTGGTTGCAAGAAGATAAAGCCATAAAATCGAGAAGAAGGCACAGCCCTAAAGTTAAAATACTGAATCAGATTAAAATCACCTCGGCTTCCTAAGCATCTGGGTGGGCATGTCCAAACAGAAATGTTTATAGCAGGCGACGAAAAGAGTGCGGAGAAGGTGCCTGCTTAATATCAATAGGCAGGGAGTTCCAAAGTTCAGGTCTGCCACACTAAACCGTTGAGTTCTCACCAAGGGCGCCTGCAGTAGTGTCAATTCTGCCCTGGTGTAAAGGTAAAGGTAAGGGACCGCTGGACGGTTAAGTCCAGTCAAAGGCGACTATGGGGTTGCGGCGCTCACCTCGCTTTCAGGTTGAGGGAGCCAGCATTTGTCCACAGACAGCTTTCCGGGTCATGTGGCCAGCAGGACTAAACCGCTTCTGGTGCAGCGGGACACCATGACGGAAGCCAGAGCACACGGAAATGCCGTTTACCTTCCCGCCACAGCGATACCTATTTATCTATTTGCACTGGTGTGCTTTCAAACTGCTAGGTTGGCAGGAGCCTGGGACGGAGCAACAGGAGCTCACCCCGTCGCGGGGATTCAAACCGCCCACCTTCCGATCGGCAAGCCCAAGAAGCTCAGTGGTTTAGACCACAGCGCCACCTGCGTCCCATAAGGCAATCTCGAATCCTGCTCCCTGGTTTCCCCAGACATCTGGTCAGCCACTGGGAGAAGAGGGTGCAAGTCTTTTCTTCTGTGGCCTGGGAAACTTTGCGGGAACATCAGCGATCGCAGGACCGGGAAGTAAGGAGAAGCGTTTCGGCTGATGTCATCTTCCTGCTTCACTCATCCCGGCTGCTTCTGCACACGTCCGTGCTTTTATCAGCTCAGTGTCTCCTCCTCCTCCTCCTTTCCTGACCCTCTCTCTTTCCTTCCCTTTTACGAAGAGCAACTCCCTTTAGCTTTTCGAGGGCTGCATTGGGCGCAGGAGGGCTGTGGGCAATTGGCATCTTTGCACCAGCAAGCCTGCGCACCACGGGGGGTGGCTGGTGGGGGAGAGGGTGGGTGTACTGGACCTAACCCCAGGTGCTTCTCAGCATACTGGGCTTGTGCTAAATTTGGGGACTTTCAGCCTTTTGCACCTGCCTGGGTGTGACCGCGGCAGGCCAGACTTACTCTGTTTTTATTTTGTGGTGTTATGTTGTGAATCACCCTGAGACTCTATACAAATTTAGAAAATAATACAATATGATAAAATAAAATATTTTAAATATTTGTAACCTGTGGGTCTTCACATCTAGTGGTACCTTGGTTCTCAAACTTAATCCGTTCCGGAAGTCCGTTCCAAAACCAAAGCGCTCCAAAACCAAGGCGCGCTTTCCCATACAAAGCAATGCAAAACGGATTAATCCGTTCCAGTCTTTTAAACCAACCCCTTAAACAGCAATTTAACATGAACTTTACTAGCTAATGAGACCATTGATCCGTAAAATGAAAGCAATAATCAATGTACTGTACTATATAGTAAATAAGACAGTATTGTAGATGATAAAAATAAAAATAATTATTTTTTCTTACCTGCACTGATGATAGTCATTGTTTGGATGGGGGGGGCCCTTCTATCCATTTCCGCAGTCACACAATCAATCAATCAATCAATCAGTAGGTGAACTGGGTTCCACGCAGTCACAAAAGCAAATTAACCAAAAAAGCCTCAAAAACAAAAACGCAAAATAAATAGCAAAAACCAAAGCGCCAAACTTAACCTGTTCCGAAAGTCCGTTTGACTTCTGAAATGTTTGAAAACCAAGGCACGGCTTCTGATTGGTGCAGGCGCCCCAGAAACAACAGGCGACAGCCGCATCGGACGTTCGGCTTCCGAAAAATGTTCGAAAACCGGAACACTTACTTCCGGGTTTTCGGCGTTTGAGAACCAAGGTACCACTGTACTACTGAACCATAACTCCCATTATTTCTGGCCATGGGCTGATGGGAATTGTAGCTTGATGTCTAGGGCTACCAGTTCCCTGCCCCTGATATAGGAAGGGGTAGTTGTAAATGCAAAAATTGCTTGCAGGCTTCTCATTCCGGAAGCGCTGCGGCCCATTCTCCCAGCAAGAAGGCCTTTTGGTTTCAGAGTCCCGTTGGGGTGGGGATAGCAGCAGGGGGCTGGGTGCACATGCAGCAAATGCAGACTCCTCTATTTTTTTTATTGATTTGGCAGCAGACCTGATGTTAGCACACAGCATACCTGTCAAGTTCCAGCCTGAGAAATAAGGGACCGGACCGGAAGCGGCAGACCAGAAGTAGCGCTGCCACCATTTTGGAACTGGGCGGAGAAGTGACTTTTGATGCTGCTGTGCCCAGTTCCAAAATGGCCGCCGCACCAGAATAAATCGGGGGGAAACAAAAAAATCCGTTTTCCGGCTGGGAACAGCAGGAAAAACGGGGGTTTCCCGGGGAATACGGGAAACTTGGCAGCTATGGCACACAGGCCTGTCAAAATCAAATCCCTTGATGGTCCTGGGTGGGTTATTTAAATGACCACTAGGAGGTGCAACGAAGACGAAATTGGGGTGGTGTGTGGCTGCTTTGTTTGTGGTTTTGGTGTTCGTACTTAATCTTGCATATGTATTTGATAGTGTGTGTGTGTGTGTGTGTGTGTGTGTGTGTGTGTGTGTAATGGAGGCGCTTTTAAAAAGTGCAGATGACAAACGCAAGCCAAAGCGAGGCTCCTCCTTTATATTTGTTGTTGTTGTTTAGTCGTTTAGTCGTGTCCGACTCTTCGTGACCCCATGGACCAGAGCACGCCAGGCACTCCTGTCTTCCACTGCCTCCCACAGTTTGGTCAAACTCATGTTCGTAGCTTCGAGAACACTGTCCAACCATCTCGTCCTCTGTCGTCCCCTTCTCCTTGTACCCTCCATCTTTCCCAACATCAGGGGCTTTTCCAGGGAGTCTTCTCTTCTCATGAGGTGGCCAAAGTATTGGAGCCTCAGCTTCAGGATCTGTCCTTCCAGGGAGCACTCAGGGCTGATTTCCTTAAGAATGGATAGGTTTGATCTTCTAGCAGTCCATGGGACTCTCAAGAGTCTCCTCCAGCACCATAATTCAAAAGCATCAATTCTTCGGCGATCAGCCTTCTTTATGGTCCAGCTCTCACTTCCATACATCACTACTGGGAAAACCATAGCTTTAACTATACGGACCTTTGTCGGCAAGGTGATGTCTCTGCTTTTTAAGATGCTGTCTAGGTTTGTCATTGCTTTTCTCCCAAGAAGCAGGCGTCTTTTAATTTCGTGACTGCTGTCACCATCTGCAGTGATCAAGGAGCCCAAGAAAGTAAAATCTCTCACTGCCTCCATTTCTTCCCCTTCTATTTGCCAGGAGGTGATGGGACCAGTGGCCACGATCTTGGTTTTTTTGGTGTTGAGCTTCAGACCATATTTTGCGCTCTCCTCTTTCACCCTCATTAAAAGGTTCTTTAATTCCTCCTCGCTTTCTGCCATCAAGGTTGTGTCATCTGCATATCTGAGGTTGTTGATATTTCTTCCGGCAATCTTAATTCCGGCTTGGGATTCATCTAGTCCAGCCTTTCGCATGATGAATTCTGCATATAAGTTAAATAAGCAGGGAGACAATATACAACCTTGTCGTACTCCTTTCCCAATTTTGAACCAATCAGTTGTTCCATATCCAGTTCTAACTGTAGCTTCTTGTCCCACATAGAGATTTCTCAGGAGACAGATGAGGTGATCAGGCACTCCCATTTCTTTAAGAACTTGCCATAGTTTGCTGTGGTCGACACAGTCAAAGGCTTTTGCATAGTCAATGAAGCAGAAGTAGACGTTTTTCTGGAACTCTCTAGCTTTCTCCATAATCCAGCGCATGTTTGCTATTTGGTCTCTGGTTCCTCTGCCCTTTCGAAATCCAGCTTGCACTTCTGGGAGTTCTCGGTCCACATACTGCCTAAGCCTGCCTTGTAGAATTTTAAGCATAACCTTGCTAGCGTGTGAAATGAGCGCAATTGTGCGGTAGTTGGAGCATTCTTTGGCACTGCCCTTCTTTGGAATTGGGATGTAGACTGATCTTCTCCAATCCTCTGGCCATTGCTGAGTTTTCCAAACTTGCTGGCATATTGGGTGTAGCACCTTAACAGCATCATCTTTTAAAATTTTAAATAGTTCAGCTGGAATATCATCACTTCCACTGGCCTTGTTATTAGCAGTGCTTTCTAAGGCCCATTTGACTTCACTCTCCAAGATGTCTGGCTCAAGGTCAGCAACCACACTACCTGGGGTGTACGAGACCTCCATATCTTTCTGGTATAATTCCTCTGTGTATTCTTGCCACCTCTTCTTGATGTCTTCTGCTTCTGTTAGGTCCTTACCACTTTTGTCCTTGATTATGGTAATCTTTGTACGAAATGTTCCTTTCATATCTCCAATTTTCTTGAACAGATCTCTGGTTTTCCCCATTCTATTGTTTTCCTCTATTTCTTTGCATTGCTCATTTAAGAAGACCCTCTTGTCTCTCCTTGCTGTTTTTTGGAAATCTGCATTCAGTTTCCTGTATCTTTCCCTATCTCCCTTGCATTTTGCTTGCCTCCTCTCCTCCGCTATTTGTAAGGCCTCGTTGGACAGCCATTTTGCTTTCTTGCATTTCCTTTTCCTTGGGATGGTTTTCGTTGCTGCCTCCTGTATAATGTTACGAGCCTCCATCCATAGTTCTTCAGGCATTCTGTCCACCAAATCTAAATCCTTAAACCTGTTCCCCACTTCCACTGTGTATTCATAAGGGATTTGATTCAGATTGTATCTTACTGGCCCAGTGGTTTTTCCTACTTTCTTCAGTTTAAGCTGGAATTTTGCTATAAGAAGCTGATGATCTGAGTTACAGTCAGCTCCAGGTCTTGTTTTTGCTGACTGTATAGAGCTTCTCCATCTTTGGCTGCAGAGAATATAATCAATCTGATTTCGATGCTGCCCATTTGGTGATATCCATGTGTAGAGTCGTCTCTTGTGTTGTTGGAAGAGAGTGTTTGTGATGACCAGCTTGTTCTCTTGACAGAACTCTATTAGCCTTTGCCCTGCTTCATTTTGAACTCCCAGGCCAAACTTGCCAGTTGTTCCTTTTATCTCTTGATTCCCTACTTTAGCATTCCAATCCCCTGTAATGAGAAGAACATCCTTCTTTGGTGTCATTTCTAGAAGGTGTTGTAGGTCTTCATAGAATTGGTCAATTTCACTTTCTTCAGCACCGGTAGTTGGTGCATAAACTTGGATTACTGTGATGTTAAAAGGTCTGCCTTGGATTCGTATCGAGATCATTCTGTCATTTTTGAGATTGCATCCCATTACAGCTTTTGCCACTCTTTTGTTGACTATGAGGGCCACTCCATTTCTTCTACAGGATTCTTGCCCACAGTAGTAGATATGATAGTCACCCGAACTGAATTCACCCATTCCCTTCCATTTTAGTTCACTGATGCCCAGGATGTCGATATTTATTCTTGTCATCTCATTTTTGACCACATCCAGCTTACCTCCACTCATGGTTCTTACATTCCAGGTTCCTATGCAATATTTTTCTTTACAGCATCGGACTTTCCTTTCGCTTCCAGGCATATCCGCAACTGAGCGTCCTTTCGGCTTTGGCCCAGCCGCTTCATCAGCTCTGAATCTACTTGTACTTGTCCTCCGCTCTTCCTCAGTAGCATGTTGGACGCCTTCCGACCTGAGGGGCTCATCTTCCAGCGTCATAACTTTTATATGCCTGTTGTCTTTGTCCATGGAGTTTTCTTGGCAGGGTTACTGGAGTGGCTTGCCAGTTCCTTCTCCAGGTGGATCACGTTTAGTCAAAACTCTCCACTATGACCTGTCCATCTTGGGTGGCCCTGCATGGCATAGCTCATAGCTTCTCTGAGTTATTCAAGCCCCTTCGCCACGACAAGGCATTGATCCATGAAGGGGCCTCCTTTATATATGTGTGCCTAATTTTATTAATTTGATTTAATGTGTGTGTGTGTGTGTGTGTGTGTGTGTGTATACACACACAATCTGATTGATTAATCAATAAGGGGCACCTTTTTTAGATGGCTTAATTTAAAATAAATAAATAAATCGTTTTTAAAAACATTATAGAGATCCGGCCCAAGGTTTTGCAAAGTCGCTGCTTTTAAGTGGTGATGTGAGAAGCCCAGGGCTCTCAGGCGTTGTGTCAGAGACTCAAAAGAGCCAGAAGTGATTAACTGGGAATCTCCGACTCACTCCGACTCCTGTTTCCCTTGGTGGGATTAAGTTGCCTGTGCCTGTTTTGCTTACCATCACCCTTCCCAGTAGATCGAATCCTGATCAGCGCACCTTTTTTTTTTTGCTTTGCTGGAGGGGAAGGGGGTGTTTGGTCATTGAGCAGCTGCCTCCTTTTGCAATACTTTTGCTAATCTCCAGTCCTTTCTCATATTTCCATTGAAAGCATGCTGAGGCCCCCTCCCACTATCTCCCCCCCTCCCCAATTTGAGAGGAGCCCAGCCACTGAATCTGTGCTCGGCTCAGCAGAAAAGGCCCATTCTCATGTTGCCACCCTCCGGACCCCTCGTGTAGGGGGCACATGGTGAACGACCCCAAAGGATGATCTCAGGGTCCTCGAGGCACGGTAGTCCTGCGCTCTTTAACGGGGAGAGTTCATCAATTAAATGAATGGATCAATTAAACTAAATAGCTTTAATTGGGCTTTCAATAAATGTGCCATTAATGGTTGCTGTTTTGGATTTCATTGCGTTATTATCTTAGTTTTATCGCATTATTATTATTTATCGGCTCCCTCTTTGTGGAATGCTCTCCACAGGGAGCTTAACCTGGTACCTTCATTATATATATTTTAGGCACCAGACGAAAAAAATCCTCTAAAACCAGGCCTTGGGCTGATTCATATTCTGTAGCCTTTTAAATGTGTCTGTGGGAAGGTGGGGGAGGCTATTCTCTTTCTGTTTTGTTTGATAATTATCTACAGTACTTGTTTTTATTCTGTGAACTGCCCCTGAGACGGTCAGGCTGGCTTGCAGAGCTTCAAAACAGAAGGAAACGAGTTCTCTGCCGCCGTGCTAGGAGAATAGTTCAGAATCCTTTCCTCGTGAGCTAAGAGCCCATGGATTGTGAGCTCCTTGCCTGGAAACCTAGTCGGGCGCCTGAAGCGTTTGGTTCCTGACGTTCTCCTTGTCCATTTCAGGTGGCGAATGGGCAGCATCCGCAGCTACAACCCCGAGCAGATCATGCTGAGTGCCGCCGTCCGAAGGTCCAGCCGGGATGTCAACATCATGAAGGAGAAACTCATCTTCTCAGGTGAGATTCCACGCAGCTGTAACTTGGATCTGCAGCCGAGAAGTGACTTCCTGTGGGGGGTGTCCTGCTCTTCTTTGGGTCTTAAGTTCGAGTCTCGCCTTAAATTCATTGTCATGCGGCTAAGGCTAAGTCTTTTTTAAACATTACAGACCCAGCCCGAGGTTTTGCAAAGTCGCTGCTTCAAGTGGTCATATGACAGCCCAGGGCTCTCACGCCTTGTGCCAAAAGACCCAGAAATGATGAACTGGGAAATCCAGGCTCTCTCCAAAACGCATGCTCCTCCTCCCTCCAGTGACAATGGGTAGATTAGATCACTGCCAGTTTTTTTTTATACTGGGAGTAGATCACAATCTCTTGGGAGTTGGGCGTGCCTGGCCTATAGGAAACCCAGCATCTGTTAAGATCCTTCCCCCTCCGCCTTCTAACACCCCGCACTTCAACGGCCTCTCTTCTTTCCTCCTCAGAAATCAACAGCGGCATCGAGACGACGGACGAGCTTTCGTTGTGCTCGGAGAACGGCTACGCCAATGAAGTCGTCACTCCCCTGGACCACCGAGAGGTGAAGCTTCGTATCAACTGAGGGGGCAGCGGAGTAGCGGCTGGGGGGACTCCGGAACCTTCCGACGCTTCCTTGGTCCTTGCGTGGACAGCCTGGGACTGTACTCCGTTCTCCAGAACTATTAATGCAACGGACTTCGTGAGGGTGGCCTGGTGCCTCTCTGGAAACTGAAGCTGGACTGGGTTTCTTTGATTTTTGTCGTTGTTGTAAATATTCCCCCTTTTTTGTGACCCCTTTTCTTGCCTATCATGGGATTGGGGGCGGGTGGGGCAGGATTAGGCATGTTTGCGAGGAGTGATCTGGCGATGGGACCCACCTGGCTGGACCGCCCATTAGACTAGAAGATAGCCTTCAAAGGCGTTGCCGGACTACAAGTCCCATCATCCAGGAGACCATGCGTGGCTACAGCTGATGGGATTTGTAGTCCAGCATCATGCAGGGTCATGTGACGGAAGGAACCCCCGCTGTCTTCCTCTCCTCTCCTCGGTGCAGCGATTGTTAGCTGAACTTATTTAAAGATGTATGTTGTGACGCCTTTGCGAAGCGTGGTTATTATCCATATTTTTATTGATTGGAAATCTTCTGGGCACTGGGGAGATGTCCAGCCTGAAATCTGAGGGCTGCATTGCCCATCTAGACAACATTCCAAGGGCCGTGTGACTAGTGGGCGGAGCCAGAAGCAAAAGTGGGGAAGGACGTGTTGCAGACAGGCAAAGGTGCTTGGGGGTGAGAAGCAGGGCTTGTGAGGGGTGCCGGGGGCCACATAGAGAGGCCTGGGGGGGCCAATTTCAATGCGTTTGAGGTTTCCCAATCCTGATTTGCAGGTAGGTTGATGTGGAGAGGAAGAACAGCTCCAAGCATGAAGAAGGGAGACATTAACTGGAAATATTTTACAAGCCTGAACGTGGAATGGCTTTGATCTTTCTGCTTTCTCAATGGCGCCGGGGTACAAAGATCCCTCCACCCCCCCCGGCAACTCCAAAAGAAGGGAGGGGGAAGTGGAAAATGTCCTGCCTCCCCCACTGCCCTGATCCCCAGCGTGGCGGAGGCATACCTGCCAAGTTCCGGCCTGAGAAATAAGGGACCGGTCCGGAAGTAGCAGACCGGAAGTAGCACTGCCGCCATTTTGGAACTGGGCGGAGCATGCTCAGAAGTGACTTTTGATGCTGCTTTGCCCAGTTCCAAAATGGCCGCCGCGCCAGAAGTCGCACTGCAGCCATTTTGGAACTGGGCAGAGCAGCACCAAAAGTCGCTTCTGAGCATGCTCTGCCCAGTTCCAAAATGGCCGCCGCGCCAGAATAAACCGGGGAAAAACAAAAAAATCCGTTTTTTCAGCTAGGAACAGCTGGAAAAACGGGAATTTCCTGGGAATACGGGAGACTTGGCAGCTATGGGCGGCGGTGATCAAGCAGGAAAACATGATGGCGGACATGCTCTCTGGCATCGGGGTGCCCAAGAAGGCAGCCTAGGAAGAAACGTGCCGCCTTTTGCTAGGAAGCAGCAGGAGGACAACGACCGGGAGCAGGGCCGTCTTTAGCAGATGTAGAGACTTGGGAGGGCGCAGCGTCTACCCGGTATCCTCTGCGGGGATCACTCTCCTCCTGCGGAGGCTTGGGAAGGAAGCTGCACACCCGCCAGCCATATAGTTGGCGGGGCACAGCTGGCAGGCATGCAGGGAAAGGGGAGGCTACCGGCAAAGCCGTGCAGCTCCCCCACTCGCTAGGGCGCCCCTGAGGGGCCGGCGCCCTGGCGCAACAAACCACTTAAGACAGGCACCCCCAAACTTCGGCCCTCCAGATGTTTTGGACTGCAATTCCCATCATCCCTGACCACTGGTCCTGTTAGCTAGGGATCATGGGAGTTGTAGGCCAAAACATCTGGAGGGCCGCAGTTTGGGGGTGCCTGACTTAAGAGCAATGGGAAAGGCAGCTCTGAGAGGGAGAATGTTGCATGACAAAAAGCAGTTGTGGGGTGAACAGCGGGTGGCCCCACTAGAGGCTGGGCTAAGAATATAGGCTGCAAGCAGTACATCCCATGTATAGGAGCAAATCTCATTTCCTGGATCTCTGTAGGGAAACCGAGTCAAGATGCAACACAAGGCTTATGCACTGTTTCTTAAAACGGGGGGGGGGGGGTTCTCCAGATGTTTTGCTGGATTTACAATCGCACCAGATTACTTTTCGTTCCCCAAGGTTTATGGACCGCTTGATTCTCATAAAACATCACAGTGGTTTACAGAAGCAAAAAAAAAAGGGACAAAATAACCGGTTAAAAACAGCTCTTTAAAACGGTTCGCAAATACCGCATTTTTCGCTCCACAGGGCGCACCTGACCATAGGACGCACCTAGTTTTTAGAGTAGGAAAACAAGGTAAAAAAAATATTTTGCTTTCTTGAATTGTCCTAGGCATAGCAGCCAACTCCTAGAGGCCTAGGTGCCCTTGCCCCCCCCATTAAATATTTGAGGAAGCTTCTTTTGCAAAGGGGGAAAGCTCCATTTTTTTGAGGATCAACTCAGCTTTTTTGTTCAGCTTTTTTGCAAATGGGAAAAGCCATGTTTTTTTGGGGGGGGGGTCAGCTCACAGTTGTGCATCTTTTTTGCAAAGGGGAAAAGCTCCATTTTTGAGGATCAGCTCAAAGTTGTTGAGCTTACCTTGCAAAGGGAAAAAATCCTGTTTTTATGGGCTTCAACTCACAGTTCTGCAGCTTCTCTAGGAAAGGAAAGGGACCTATTTCTACAGTTTCCAGACAGATAATCTAATCAGCCAGTCACATGTCTCCCTCTGCAGACAACAATTGAGGCCTGGGCAAGGGGCTGGGCGGGGCTGGGAAGGGAGCTAGCTCCCTTATATCCCTCCCCTATCTCTTGCAGTCAGCTGCTGAGCGGGTCCTTTCAACACTCTCTTTCCCTCTTGTTAGCCTTTAGCTCTTTCTTTAAAAAAATAAAGCACATTCTGCCTTTCGCCCCTGGGCAATTCGGCTCTAGGGACCATGCATTCGCTCCATAAGACGCACAGACATTCCCTCCTACTTTTTAGGAGGAAAAAAGTGCATCTTATGGAGCGAAAAATACAGTAAATAAAATCAGCACACCGGGTTAAAACACCTATCAACATTTTACATAGAGAGTAATGCAAAACGGATTAATCTGTTCCAGACTTTAAAAAACAACCCCTAAAACAGCAAATTTAACATGAATTTTACTTTCTAACGAGACCATTGATCCATAAAAATGAAAGCAATAAAAAATGTACTGCAGTCACACAATCAATCAGTAGCTGAACTGGGTTCCATGCAGTCACAAAAACAAAGAAGCACAAAAACAAAAAAATGCAAAATAAGTAGCAAAAACAGACAGACACTCAAATCGGAAGTGTAACACTCAAAACGGAGCATGTTCAGCTTCTGGAAAAAAAGTTCACAAACTGGAACGCTTCCGGGTTTGCAGTGTTTGGGTTCCAAGTTGTTGTGAGTCCCACGTACCACTGTACAATGAAGGTACGGGTGTCAACAGGCAGGGAGTTCCAAGTGCGAGTTCTGCCTCACTAAAAGATTGATTTCTTACAAGGGTGAAATATTATTTGGCACCTTTAATGGTGTAAGTTCTGCAGATTGAATGTGCACATACAGGTAAGGCGATCCTACGAGTAAACTGATTCCAAGCTGTTCAGGGCTTTATATACTAACACAGGCATACTTACCTTCCAAGTCCCGGACTGCAGAATCCGGGACCGGCAGCCGTGTGACACCGAAAGTTGCGTCGACGTAACTTCCGGTGTCGCTTTGCCCTTCTATGGGCACCAAAAATGGCCGCCGCCGGCTTCGAAAGTCGCTTGTACGCATGTCAGGAAGTGTGTCGATGCAACTTCCGGTGTCGCTCCGCCCATCTATGGGCACCAAGAATGGCCGCCGCCGACACCGGAAGTCTCGTCTATGCACTTCCAGACATGCGTAGATGTGACTTTTGAAGCCGGCGGCGGCCATTTTTTGTACCCATAGAAGGGCAAATCAGAAAGAAAAAAAAAGGCCGCCGGCAGGAGAAAATAACGGAGAAAAACGGGAGACAAAGTGATACGGGGGACCACCAGGAAAAGGTAAGTAAAAACGGGGGTTTCCCGGGGAAAACGGGGTACTTGGCAGCTATGGGCATAGGCAAACTCGGCCCTCCAGATGTTTTGGGACTACAACTCCCATCATCCCTAGCTAACAGGACCAATAGTCAGGGATGATGGGAGTTGTAGTCCCGAAACATCTGGAGGGCCGAGTTTGCCTATGCCTGTACTAACACCTTGAACTTGGCTCAAGCAATACAAGTCTCTGAACAGTGATGTTATATGCTGACAGAGGAACCCACCCACCCCCCGGCCTTGTCAGAAATTATGCTGCAGCATTCTGCACTAACTGCAGCTTCTGGATCAAGCTCAAGGAAGCTGCACATAAAGTGCATTGTAGTATTCAATGAATTTAAATTGCAAGAACGGAGATTCCAACTGAATGTTAGGAGTAACTTTCTGACACTGAAATCTGTTTGACGGGAAAAGTCTCACTCGGAAGGCGGTGGACTCTCCTTCCTTGGAGGATTTCAAGCAGAGTTTGGGTGGCCACCTGCCAGGAATTCTTGAGCTGTGATTCCTGCATTGCACGGGGGTTGGACTAGATGACCCTTGGGGGTACCTTCCTATTCTGCAATGCTGTGATTCTGTGATTCCAATCTTGAAGTAACCAATGTACAAACTGCTGTGTCCAAGCTCCTGTCAACCCATAAACCTGTCTTAGGAGGGGAATGGTTTTTATTGAATCTGCACGGAATCAAAATGCGTATGCATAGATATGGTAATGGGGACTAGCTCAGCAAATGTACATTGTACACGTTTGCGCTCTACGTGGGGCTGCCGTTGAAGGTAGCTAGACTGGTGACTGGGAGCGGCCGCCGAGACCATATAACACCGGTCCTGAAAGACCTACATTGGCTCCCAGTATGTTTCCAGGCACAATTCAAAGTGTTGGTGATGACCTTTAAAGCCCTAAACAGCCTTGGCCCCGTATACCTGAAGGAGCGTCTCCACCCCCATCGTTCAGCCCGGACACTGAGGTCCAGCTCCATTCTAGAATGGCTATAAAGCTGAGTGTCGCCTGCAGGGTCTCGGGTTCAAATCTCCGCTTAGCTTTCGCGAAGTGGCTCAGGGAGGTGGACCAGGGGCTGCAGGCACCGGGAATCCTTTGTTGCCAGGGCCACTAGGCAGCGGGCTTAAGCTGAGCCGTCCCACCCTGAACCTTCTCCTTTTCCGTGCAAATTTGCCAGGCTCTCGCTCAAATGATGCTCAAATGATGCTTTCCCAGATGGGCCGCTAGGCAGCGGGCTTAAGCTGAGCCGTCCCACCCTGAACCTTCTCCTTTTCCGTGCAAATTTGCCAGGCTCTCGCTCAAATGATGCTCAAATGATGCTTTCCCAGATGGGCCGCTGACTCTAAGCTCTCCCCTGGGTGAACTCTCCCTCTGCATCCTCACGCCCTCCCTTCTGCAGAGGCGACAGGGAGATTCCTCCTGCCTGAACCATCACTTGGCAGCTGCCAGCAGCTAATGCCAAGCGCATCATAATTACCAGGAACAAAGCCGAACCCACTCGCCTCTTGCTTTGTGGCTTGGAGGCTGGAGGGTTTTTATTTGTCTTTGGCAAGCGCAAAAGCAAAGGGAGTGTCCTATTTTATTTTTATTTTTATTTTGCTGGCCTGTTTACATGGGCCAAGGGGTGCCAGAACCAAGCTGTGATGCTCTTTGGTCCTATGCCTTCGGAGGAACATACACCTGAGCCATTATCCTTCCATTCCAGGTGACGGATCTCCATCGGACAGGTGAGAAAGACCTTCCCAAACAAAGGGGATGGTGCCTATGAGCAAAGAGATCAGGTGAGGGGGATGTAGGAATCTGCCTTCTACAGAACGTTGGTGGATCAAGCTGAGTGTTGTCTGCACTGACTGGCAGCAGCTGCCCAGGGTTTCAGGCAAGGGGTTCTGCCAGCCCTACCTGGGGATTGGAGGAGGCGCAAAGCAGACACTCTACCACTGAGATGTGGTCCTTTCCCATATTAGATCAAGCTGCTCCACTAGGATGGGTATATAGCTGAATGTCATCTGCAGGGTCCTGGGTTCGAATCCCCACTTCGCCTTTCCTAGGAAGTTTTAAGGCAACCTGCTGGGTTTGAGCTGCGAAGGTGAAATGGGAGCTACCCAAGGAATGCTTTCTTGAGCTGCTGAGGTCAAGGCTAGGATACTAAAGCCTGTGCTAAAATATATTTATATTTATATTTATTATTAAATTTACACAGTCTATTTTGCTCTGGTTTTTGGCGTTCACTGAATCAACTCTCTGGCAGACTGTCTGTCACCTCTTTTCCTCGGAAACCGTGTTGTGTGCCTTGACATTTTGCAGTTCCCAAATGATTTAACGTTTTCAGAAGCGGGACATGCAACGATGAACATGCAGGCAAAGTTATGTCTGAATGCAAAAGCCTACCCTCTCTCTGATTTGTAGGAAATGGGACAATGGCACCATGAAAAACCAAGGGTTTGAACTTCCTTTGGAGAATCATGCTGCTAGTCCTCAAGGAAATATCCAGCTCTCCTTCTCCTTCTTGGTGTTTGAACTTAGGAGATGGAAGGTGGGTGGGGAACCCTATTCCTGGATTGAGGGAAGAAAGAAGGTTATATTGTCCATGGTATAAATTCTGCTCGGAGCTTGCCAGCTATAAAGCTCATTGGAGAGCATATGAAACAACCATAACAAGGGGTGCATGTGACTGAAGAGATGCGGGTGGTGCTGTGGTCTAAACCACTGAGCCTCTTGGGCTTGCCCATCGGGAGGTTGGCGGTTCAAATCCCTGTGACGGAGTGAGCTCCCAGCAGTTCGAAATCACGCCAGTACAAGTAGATAAATAGGTACCACTGTGGTGAGAAGGTAAACGGCATTTCTGTGCGCTCTGGCACTCGGCACAGTCCTTCGTGCGCCAGAAGCGGTTTTGTCCTGCTGGCCACATGACCCAGAAAGCTGTCTGTGAACAAACGCCGGCTCCCTCGGCCTGAAAGCGAGATGAGCTCCGCATGAGATGGAAAGTACACCAGGTTGAACTTTTGGCGAAGTTTTGGCAGGAGTTTGAATATAAACTGTTTGGCATTGGGCAGAGGAGAATTTAAAAGGTTTGCGGAGGAAAGCTCCCTCGTGCGCCTTTGGGCTTCCCTGTACTGCCAGCCATCATTCTCCCAGCCTTCAAAATACCCTGGAACTACGCTATGTCACAAAGAAGCATGATTCCAGATCATAAGCAAGTTCCTAGTCCTCATGGTTTTGAAAGGAAACTTTTAGGTGGGCAATGTTTTCATATGTTTTAATCATGTTATTATTATTATTATTATTATTTAATATGCATATCCATTATGTCCAAAATTCACCATTAAACTACAAGTGTCACCACTACTTCTCCTTCTCCTCCTATTCCTCTGTCTCTTCTTCTTCTTCTTCTTCTTCTTCTTCTTCTTCTTCTTCTTCTTCTTCTTCTTCTTCTTCTTCTTCTTCTTCTTCTTCTTCCTCCTCCTCCTCCTCCTCCTCCTCCTCCTCCTCCTCCTCTCTCCTTCCTTCCTTCCTTCCTTCCTTCCTTCCTTCCTTCCTTCCTTCCTTCCTTCCTTCCTTCCTTCCTTCCTTCCTCCCTCCCTCCCTCCCTCCCTCCCTCCCTCCCTCCCTCCCTCCCTCCCTCCCTCCCTCCCTCCCTTCAAGGTCCTGTGGAAGATCGCAGCATTAAAACACACTTTTAAAGGAATCCAACTTTTTCATGCCCTGAATCGGGATGAAACAAGAGTCGCAGTCCAGAACAGGTGGCAGCGATCACCCTGCCTCTCTGGGCCAAGGCAGCGAAAACCTCCATGTGAAACTCTGCAGCGGGTCCCGCCATGCCGAGCAGATCCTCCAGACTCTCAACTCCTACCGGCTGGACGGCATCTTCACCGACGTGGTGCTTGCCACGGGCGGGCAGGAGTTCCCTTGCCACCGGGCTGCCTTATCCGCCAGCATCCCTTACTTCCGGGCTCTGTTTGCCGGGGGCGCAAAGGAAGCCCGCCAAGGCACCGTCCATCTCCGCGAGGTCTCTGCTCCCAGCATGAGCCTCGTCCTGGACTACATATATGGTGGGGACCTCCTCATCCAGGAGGACAACGTGGAAGACCTGCTGGAGCTGTCCAGCTTTCTCCAAATCCCAAGGCTCAAGGACGCCTGCGTCGCCTTCTTAGAAGGCCAGCTGCATCCTCGCAACTGCCTGGGCATCATGAAGGTTGCAAACTCTTTCTCCATCCCATCCCTGACCGAGAGGAGCAAGAGGTGTCTGCTGGAGGGCTTTGTGGAGGTCTCTCGTCACAAGGAGTTCCTGGAGCTGGGTGTCAAGGAGCTCGCGAGCTGCCTGTCGAGCGAGCGTCTGGCTGTCCCCAAGGAGGAATGGGTCTTCGAGGCAGTGATGCGGTGGGTGTACCACGACGTGGCTGCCAGGAAAAGGGCCCTGAAGGATTTGCTCCAGCACGTGCGGCTCCCTCTGCTCGACCCTGTTTATTTTCTAGAGAGGGTGGAGACGGACGAGCTCATCCAGGAATCCAAGGAGTGCATCCCTTTGCTGCTCGAAGCCCGCAAGTATTATGTCCAAGGCAGGGAGGCCAGCTCTCAGCGGTCTAGACCTAGAAGGTAAAGAGAGAGAGAGAGATAAAGTTGCTACTAGGGCTGGGCAACCTATTGATATATCGTCCCAAACCGGTTTGAAGTCCATATTGTGATACCGATTCCATAATTTTTGACCTGGCAATATATACGACTTCCCTCCTCCCCTTTGTGGATCCTATTGTTAATCATTTCTTCCTGCATTTTTTATAATAATACAAATCTTTTTGCATCTCCATTATGTCCAAAATTCACCATTAAACTACAAGTGTTACTCCAATCCCACTAACGTCTTTAGCTGTTTACAATGGTTTTTCAGATAGATTATGAATTTCCCCCATTCCTTATTAAATTTTTTGGTCTTCCTGATTTCTGATTCTTCCGGTCATTTTTTGCCATTTTGGCGTAATCCATCCACTTGATCTGCCATTCTTCTCTGCTAAGGACTTTATCTTCTTTCCATCTCTGGGCCAATAACATCCAGGCAGCTGTGGTCACATACATAAATAGTCTTTTCTGCTCCATTGAGATTTCGGCACCTAGATGAATTGAAAAAGATGTTTAGGTATACCTTTCCCCCAAAGCCTGAAGCTTTTCTATTGGGACTAATGGGAGAGGATATTGCAAAAGGAGATCAGAAATTATTTATGTATGCCACAACCACGGCAAGGACTTTATTAGCCCAAAAATGGAAATTACAGGAGTTACCGACTATTGAGGAGTGGCAGATGAAAATGATTGACTATGCAGAGTTAGCAAAGTTGACCTGCGGGATCCGTAACCAGGGAGAGACAAAGTTCCAAAAGGAATGGAGTAAATTCGTGGATTATATGGAGAAGAACTGTAGGAGTTTAAAGACACTTGCAGGACTGAAATAAATCCTACGAATTGGTTTTAATTAGATGGACTAAAAGGAACTGCGAGATAAGAGTGGGAAAGAAAACGGAATGATGGGAGGGAGGGAAGTCAAAGCTCGGCAGAGCAAAATGAACTAAAATAGGTGAATAGAAGATAAAATGCAAAAAGAAAAAAGTTTTTGTTTGTTGTTGTTATTTGTTGTTGTTGTTTGGTGTTGTTTATTTGGAAATTTAATAAAGATTATATTATTATTTTTTTAAAAAAGAGAGATTTCGGCACCTAGAGTTCCTAAAAGGAAGGCTTCAGGTTTTTTTCTAAAAAAAGAAAATGATATTTTAAACATTTTTTTCAACTCATTATATATCATTTCCCAAAATTATTTTACTACCGGTTTCATAATTTTTGACCTAGCAATATATCGCATATCATGATGCACGTTAGGGTTGAGCGATGTTTGGCTTTCGGTTTTGTGATATATAGCCAGCTAAACAGCCTGATATACTGATATATCCTGATGTCAGAAATAGGGATGTAACTATTCAGAGGTGAAGGGGGTAATGTCCTGGAAACTGATACTACTTAGGGGTCTATATAAAAGCGTATATAAAAAGATGGCCAATTATTTCCATTATATTTCAACCCGTCGTGTGTCCAAGTTCTTCCTGTTTCTTTTTTGTGGGAATTCCTACCCACTCCTTAAAATGCCACTGACTTCAACGCCAGCCTTTCCGGCGTGATCTCGCAAAGTGCCGCAGAAGCCTTACTGGGCTACTGTGCCTTTAGTTAGTAGCTTCCTACTTGCAGATTTGGCCCAGAGTGGTTATTTATTTGTTTAATTTATTAAATTCATATACAGGGGTACCTCGGTTTAAGCACACAATTGGTTCCGGGAGTCTGTACTTAACCTGAAGTGTACTTAACCTGAAGCGAACTTTCCCATTGAAAGTAATGGAAAGTGGATTAATCCATTCCAGACGGTCCGTGGAGTACTTAAACTGGAGCGTACTTAACCTGAAGCGAACTTTCCTATTGAAAGTAATGGAAAGTGGATTAATCCGTTCCAGACGGGTCCGCAGAGTACTCAACCTGAAACGTACTTAATCCGAAGTACCGGTATGAGTGTAATTGGTTCTGGAAGTCCGTACTTAACCTGAAGCGAACTTTCCCATCGAAAGTAATGGAAAGTGGATTAATCTGTTCCAGGCGGGTCCACAGAGTACTTAAACTGAAAGTACTCAAACTGAAGCGTACTTAAACAGAGGTATTACTATACAGCTCTTCATCCTAAGTTATCAGAAAATAAGTAAAACAAAAGAGCAAAATATTTAGTTATTAGATTTATATCATCAGCACTAAAGGTCAGGTGTAGTTTGGGTCTTAAGTACGTTTCTGAGCACAGTTCAAAGTGTTGGTGCTGACCTTGAAAGCCCTAACCGGCCTTGGCCCAGTATACCTGAAGGAGTGTCTCCACCTCCATTATTCTGCCCGGACACTGAGGTCCAGCACCGAGGGCCTTCTGGCGGTTCCCTCGTTGCGAGAAGCCAAGTTGCAGGGAACCAGGCAGAGGGCCTTCTCGGTGGTGGCACCCGCCCTGTGGAACGCCCTCCCATCAGATGTCAAAGAGAAAAACAGCTACCAGATTTTTAGAAGACATCTGAAGGCAGCCCTGTTTAGGGAGGCTTTTAATGTTTAATAGATTATTTTATTTCATTTTTCTGTTGGAAGCCGCCCAGAGTGGCTGGGGAAACCCAGCCAGATGGGCAGGGTATAAATAATAAATTATTATTATTATTATTATTATTATTATTATTATTATTATTATTATCCCCTAAGACTAACAAATTTCTTTTCTTATCCCAGATACATGGAGTTAGCAGAGATGATCGTTGTGATTGGAGGCTGCGGCAAGAAAGGATCCTTGAAACTTCCTTTTGTGGATATCCTGCACCCCGAGAGCAAGCAGTGGAAGCCACTATCCAGCGTCCCTGGATATACCAAGTCAGAGTTTGCTGCTTGTACCTTGAAGAACGACGTCTACATCTCAGGTGAGATGGCTGGATAGAAACATAGAATCGTAGAGCTGGAAGGGATCCCGAGGGTCATCTAGTCCAACCCACTGCAGAAACGGTCTCCTTCCTTCCTTGGGAGGAGATGGAGAAGACCATTGTATGATTGATTGATTGATTGATTGATTGATTATATTTCTATTCCGCCCTTTTTTCCAAGGAGCTCAAAATGGCACACATGGTTCTCTCCCTCCTCATTTGATCCCCACAGCGATCCTGTGAGGTAGGTTAGGCTGAGAGGTAGCAATTGGCCCAAGGTCACCCGGGGAGGTCCATGGCTGAGTGGAGACTAGAATTCCAGTCTCCCAGGTCCCAACACGACACTCTAACCACTACACCACACTGTCTTTCTGTATGTGTCATGGGAAAGAGCCAAGGTGCCAATATTCCCTTCTAAGTTGCTTCCAACAACCCCCCCACTTCCCTCAGCAGAGGAAGGGACCACACGTTTGGTCAGTTTAAAAGGATTTACTTACAAATTCTTCAAAGGTCAGATTCGTGAGCTTTCCCACACAGCGGCAAGAAAAGGCAGGGAGTATCACTTCAGTTGTTGTTGTTTAGTCGTTTAGTCGTATCTGACTCTTCGTGACCCCATGGACCAGAGCACGCCAGGCACTCCTGTCTTCCACTGCCTCCCGCAGTTTGGTCAAACTCATGTTGGTAGCTTCGAGAACACTGTCCAACCATCTCGTCCTCTGTCGTCCCCTTCTCCTAGTGCCCTCCATCTTTCCCAACATCAGGGTCTTTTCCAGGGAGTCTTCTCTTCTCATGAGGTGGCCAAAGTATTGGAGCCTCAGCTTCAGGATCTGTCCTTCCAGTGAGCACTCGGGGCTGATTTCCTTCAGAATGGAGAGGTTTGATCTTCTTGCAGTCCATGGGACTCTCAAGAGTCTCCTCCAGCACCAGAATTCAAAAGCATCAATTCTTCAGCAATCAGCCTTCTTTATGGTCCAGCTCTCACTTCCAAACATCACTACTGGAAAAACCGTAGCTTGAACTATACAGTACGGACAATTGTCGGCAAGGTGATGTCTCTGCTTTTTAAGATGCTGTCTAGGCAAAATATGGTCTGAAGCTCAACATCAAAAAAAACCAAGATCATGGCCACTGGTCCCATCACCTCCTGGCAAATAGAAGGGGAAGAAATGGAGGCAGTGAGAGATTTTACTTTCTTGGGCTCCTTGATCACTGCAGATGGTGACAGAAGTCACGAAATTAAAAGACGCCTGCTTCTTGGGAGAAAAGCAATGACAAACCTAGACAGCATCACTTCGGTTACAAAATGCTAAATACTTCTAAATTATTTGTATAGAAACACAAAGATGACTTGCTTGGAGCATCTAGCTTAGACATCTTTACTTGTAGAGTTCACGTGGTGGAAGATGACGGAACAAAGAGTTTGGTAGCCCTTCCTTCCATGGTGAGCGGGTGTGACCTAGCTAAGCCTGGCAGGACAGCTTACTCTATGGTCTTAACCCCTTCATGCGTTAATTAAAACTAAGCGTGCTGGTTATATGAGGCTGGATATAAACCACAAAATATCCCTGTATACCAGTTGGTGGGAATCTCAGGTGGGGGAGAGCTGTTGCGCTCAGGTCCTGTTTTGGGGTTTTCCATTGTGACAACAGGATGTTGGACTAGATGGGCCCTTGGCCTGATCCAACAGGACTGCTCTTATAAGAAAAGTCTGCCAAATATTTCCTAGTAAGATGACACCAAATTGGGAGGGGTGGCTAATACCCCAGAGGACAGGATCACACTTCAAAATGACCTGAACAGATTAGACAACTGGGCCAAAGCAAACAAGATGAATTTTAACAGGGAGAAATGTAAAGGACTACACTTGGGCAAAAAATTTGAAAGGCACAAATACAGGATGGGTGACACCTGGCTTGAGAGCAGTACATGTGAAAAGGATCTAGGAGTCTTGGTAGACCACAAACTTGACATGAGTCAGCAGTGTGATGCAGCAGCTAAAAAAGCCAATGCAATTCTGGGCTGCATCAATAGGAGTATAGCGTCTAGATCAGGCATCCCCAAACTGCGGCCCTCCAGATGTTTTGGCCTACAACTCCCATGATCCTTTGCTAACAGGACCAGTGGTCAGGGATGATGGGAATTGTAGTCCAAAACATCTGGAGGGCCGAAGTTTGGGGATGCCTGGTCTAGATCAAGGGAAGTAACAGAACCACTGTATTCTGCTCTGGTCAGACCTCACCTGGAATAGTGTGTCCAGTTCTGGGCACCACAGTTCAAGAAGGGTATTGACAAGCTAGAACGTGTCCAGAGGAGGGCAATCAAAATGGTCAAAGGCCTGGAAACGATGCCTTATGAGGAACGGCCTAGGGAGCTGGGTATCTTTAGCCTGGAGAAGAGAAGGTTAAGGGGTGACATGATAGCCATGTTCAAATATATAAAAGGATGTCATATAGAGGAGGGAGAAAGGTTGTTTTCTGCTGCTCCAGAGAAGCGGACACGGAGCAATGGATTCAAACTACAAGAAAGAAGATTCCACCTAAACATTAGGAAGAACTTCCTGACAGTAAGAGCTGTTCGGCAGTGGAATTTGCTACCAAGGAGTGTGGTGGAGTCTCCTTCTCTGGAGGTCTTTTAGCAGAGGCTTGACAGGCATATGTCAAGAATGCTTTGATGGTGTTTCCTGCTTGGCAGGGGGTTGGACTGGATGGCCCCTGTGGTCTCTTCCAATCTTCCAACTCTATGATTCTATGATTCTTCACACTGCCTATAAGCTATATTTCACAGTGTCCATCTGTCGCACCAATCTGCAGTAGGACTCCTGAGTCCATTAACTTTCTCCTGTCCAAGCTTCCAACACTGCGTCTTGTCCATATTCCTGCCTGCGCTCCTGTTAAATCTCCAAGGAGGGCTTCCCACCACTGTTTTAAGCAACCTGTCCTTTAACTAAAACTCATTTTATCCTTATCAGGGGTCACTAAGGGGGCTCCCTTCACACCTTGTCACTTCCAGTTCCCTTCAGATCCAGACAGCACAGCAGTTGTCGTCCAAAACGTCTGGAGACAGGGCCGGCCCAACACTTTCCCATTTTGCCTCAGGCGGTGAAACGGGATGCGCCTCCTTCTCCCAGCGTTTAACCCGGCTCCTCCTTTCTGTTGCCTTATGTGGTTGCTCTGTGTCTGTTTTTGAAGGAGGCCACCTGAACAGCAGAGATGTCTGGGTGCTGAGCTCCCAGCTGAATGTCTGGATGAAAGTCGCCTGTTTGCAGAAAGGGCGGTGGAGGCACAAGATGGCCGCCTTCCAGGGAAAGGTACAGACTTCTCTTTGCTTTGTGATTGGTGGGGGGGGGGTGTCGTGCCCGCAGGAGGGAGAGACATTTGTTACTATTCCCCAACCTGACCCATCTCTGCCTCTCCTCTCCTCTCCTGCTTCAGCTTCTGCCTCTGATTCTGGCCTTCTCTCTGCCACTGACTCTCCCCGCTCACGAAGCCCTGCTCCGTCTCCATCTTCCGATGCCTCCTCCTCCCATCTCTTCTCCCTCTGCACCTAAACATTGGCAAGACAAAGGAGATGGTGTTGGACTTCCGGAGGAAGAGAGGGGAGCTAGCCCCGTTATATATCAGGGGGGCTGTGTGGAGAGAGTCTCTTCCTTTAAATACCTGGGGGTCCATCTTAGTGAAGACCTCACTTGGAAGGTCAATACAGCCCAGGTGCTTAGGAAGGCCCAACAGAGACTTCATTTCCTTAGGGTCCTGCGAAAGAACAAGGTTGGACAGCAACTGATGATTTCCTTCTATTGGGCCATGATAGAAAGTGTTCTCTCATACTGCATTACCGTGTGGTATGCTGGTTTGACAGCCATGGACAGAGAGTCCTTACGGAGGGTGGTGAAGACAGCACACGATATCGTGGGCTGTCCCCTGAGTCGGCTAGATGTTATTGCGGGAGACCGTTGCCTCAGAAGAGAGAGGGACATTCTCAGGGATGACTCACACCCTGGCCAGCACCTTTTTAATCTCCTGCCCTCGGGCAGGAGATATAGAAGCATGATAAGCCGCACCAACAGGTTAAAGAACAGTCCCTACCCATGGGCCGTGAGGCTGCTGAACATAGGTGCCAACTCCCCCCAAAAATCCGGGATCAGCACCGGAAGTTGCACCTGCGGCCATTTTGGAAGTGGGCAGAGCAGCACCAGAAGTCGCTTTGATGGTGTTTCCTGCTTGGCAGGGGGTTGGACTGGATGGCCTTTGTGGTCTCTTCCAACTCTATGATTCTATGTTTCTATGATTTCTGTTATCTCCTTAAACACGCTTTGCCAAAATTCTTTTACATATTTACACCATTTTACATTTCACAACAACCCTGCAAAGTAGGTCGGACTGAGTGACTGAGACTGGCCTAAGGTGTTAACTGTGCCATTTCAGCAAACTCTTGAAGTTTATTTTGCCAATCTAAAATTCTTGGAGCTTCTTTTTCTTTCCATCCTTTGGCAATAACAATACGAGCCGCTGCTAATGAATATAGAAGGAGTTCTTTTGCCTGTATGGGAATATCTTTTTGAAAGGTGATACTTAGTAGAAAGATCTCTGGTCTTTTTGGGATATTCCTACCTATAATTTTTTGGATCTCATCATGAATTTTATCCCAAAATTTCCTGATATTCTCACAGGTCCACCACATATGAAACAGGTTCCCATCGTTTCCCCCACACCTCCAGCAGACATTTGCGATGTTCTTATACATTTTAGAAAGTCTGGAAGGTGTGAGGTACCACCTGTGGTTCATCTTTAGCATGTTTTCTCTTATATTATAGCTCGAGGTAAATTTCATATTTATTTTCCACAAATTTTCCCACTCCGAGCATGTAATCGGATAACCACAGTCCTGTGCCCATTTGGTCATAGAAGCGGTGACCGTTTCATCCATTACTTCATAATCCAATAACAATTTATACATTTTGGAAATAAGTTTTGTTTTGCCATTCAACAGTTCTTTTTCAAATCTTGACCTCTCCTTTTGGAACCCTACTTGATTGTCCTTTTTGAATAATTCGTTCAACTGATAATAATCCAACCATGTGTTAAGTTGTTCCCTTATGTCTTCATATTTTTTTATCTTTGTTTGTCCTTCCTCTTCTAATATCATCTTATCGTATGTTATCCAAGTAGCTCCCATGTTAACTCTTTTTGGTGTAATTGCCTCCATTGGAGATAACCATCTTGGAACCTTTGGCTCCAGATAATTCCGGTATTTATCCCATACCTTAAATAAAGTGTTTCTAATAATGTGATTTGTAAATTTTTTGTGGACCTTTGCCTTTCCGTAGTTCAGGTACGCGTGCCATCCAAACCTAGCTTCGTATCCTTCAATATCCAGTGTATCTACGTTCTTTAACAGGCACCACTCCTTTAACCATGTAAGGCAGGAAGCCTCATAGTAAAGCCTGAGGTCTGGGAGGCCAAAGCCACCTCTTTCCGGAAGGTCAATAAGTATTTTATGTTTGACCCTTGGCCTCTTACTTTGCCAGAGAAATTTCGACAATTCTTTCTGCCATTTATCAATCATATTTGTCTTTCCTATAATTGGTATGGTTTGAAATAGGTATAACAGTTTGAGAGGAAAGGTTAAAGAAGAATTTCTAAAAAAATGGGACAGGTACAAGAAATATGTTAGAAAATATACTGAGAACAAAATTTCTATGATAGCGTTTGAGTAAAAAAGGGAAAAAATCTGTTTGGATTTGCAGAAATCAGTTTCCTTAAGAAATGGGAGTGTCAAACGATATGTAAAAACAGAGATAGCATGGATTGAATATACACTCTGCGACAAAAAGAGGAGAGTATGCTGATGGAGATAACAGGAAGTCCAAAGATAAAATTTACTTTTTTTTCTTTTTTTCCCTTTTTTTTCTCCTTTCCCTTTTTTTCTCTGGGAAAGGAGGATTAGAAATACGATACGAAAAATTGTAACAAACAAACATAAATGTATATGTGTATGTATATGTATGTATATGTATATGTATACAAGCATGAAGAACAATGTTCAGGTTTGGTGATGGGAAAAAATAAAAAAATATCATTCAAAAAAAAAAGAGAGAGACTGGCCTAAGGTGACTTTGCGGCCGAGTGGGGGATTTGAACCCTGGTCTGCTCAGGTTCTGGTCTGGCACTCTAACCACTGTACCACACTGTCTCTCTCTTTGCCCGCCCCCATTTACAAACACACCTGCACCTTGGTGGTATCGGAGATCTGAATCGCGTCCTCCCCAATTCTCGTCGACAGATCTACACAGTGGGTGGATGCGACGGCTTTCGCTGCCTGGCCAGCGTGGAATGCTACGACGCCTTTTCCAACAGCTGGGCAGATGTTGCCCCTTTGCCAGAGGCAGTGAGCTTGGCGGCTGTGGTGCCGTGTCTCGACAAGCTGTATGTGATCGGGGGTGCCGTGGAGGACGGGGCCAACACAGATAAGGTACTGTCGGGGTTGCCAACCTTTGGGGGGGACCGGACCGTGGGGACTTTTGCAAACTGAGCCTCTGCAGCAAGAAGAGAAGAGAATAAAAATTTATTGGCCAAGTACCAATATACTTGGAATTTTGCTTCGGCTACATTGCGATGTAAACATTGAAATTGCTATGAAACTGATTCAGCTCGTTTGCCAATTTTTGACTCTCCGGAGCAGAAGAAGATGTTCTTTTATATTCAGTCCCTGCTTGAGAAATGAGTCTGCAGTTTTTCACCATAGGTTCGTTTCGCCACTTTAATCTCCTTTGTCAGCGCATTCCTGGCTTGGTTGTACAAAATACCGCCTCCTTTCCTGCAAGCCTCCTCTTTAACATATCGGAGTTGCTTGAGTTTTCTTGATTAATAAGGTGCAGTTCATCCATTTTATTGGCAAGTGAGCGAAGATTTGAGAGGTGAATAGATGGTAAAGCCGATATTCATAGCTTAATCAAAGCGCCAGCACGCCTCCCTCTTTGAAGCTGTCTGGCTTCTTGCCCCCCCAGGTTCAGTGCTATGACCCGGAGGAAAACAAGTGGATCATTTTGTCGGCGGCTCCTTTCCGCCAGCGATGCATCAGTGCCGTCGCTTTGGATCACTCGATTTACGTTGTTGGAGGACTCCTCAGTAAAATATTCAGCTACAGCCCCCAGAAGGACACTTGGGCTGAAGTTGCGTCCCTCCCAGGACCTCAGGTAAAGAGAAGGTCATTGGGCCCTTAGAGAATTTGCTGTGGGCACCAGTCCCAAGATGGCTGCCACATCTAAAAGGGGGGGGGGAACGGACGGACCAGGACCCCAGAATGGTGAGGACAGGCCCCTCATCAGCCGTCAGTAGGGACAAAGGCTCCTACACCAGCTGTCATCATGCTTGCTCACAGGAAGTAGCCATTTTATTATTTTATTTTCGATTATTTTTTAAAATTATTAGTCACCTTTTTCTTTTTTCTATATGCAACTCAAAGCAACTTGCAGCAATAAATAAACAACACATACATTAAAACCAGCACAAAACAAAACACAGAAAGCTCTAAAGCACATTTGTATTTTTAAAAGGCAGGATTCGAAAAAACCACCCACTAAACAATTGATTGTAAGTTGCTTTGAGTTGCCCTGGGCGCAAGATAAAGCAACCAACAAGTTTAATAAAAATATAAAAGCCAAAGGCCCCTAGTGGAAAAGAAATGTTTTCACCTGGCATCTAAATGTATGTAACGATGGGGCCAGATGAGCCTTTCTAGGGAGAACATTCTGCAAGCGGGGAGCCACCACAGAAAAGGACCTGTTCTCATGCTTGCCACCTCTTTGCTCCTGCTTCTGTCCAGAACACAAGTAGGGTGGGTGTCCAATCCTGGTATCAAATGAGGTCTGACGGGGCCAGCCCAAGACCTTTTGGTGCCTGGTGTCAGAAACGTGCACCCCCCCAAGAGCGCAGGGGAAAAGTTAGACTCAGAAAATGAATTTAGTGAACGAGGTACCGACTGCAGATGAGAGCTGGCTGACAGAGTCGAGAAAGGGCAATTTGACCCCCTTGCTGGAGAAGACTGTATTAGCTCTCAAGGAGAGGAAGAGTCGGAAGGCAGCCAGAGTGTTGCTAGGCAGCCAGCAGATAAGCCGAGATCTGAGTCTGTGTTGAGTGACAGTGGGGAAGGAGGGGACAGGCCAACTTCTCAGTCCCCATTCTAGGCGTCTGGAGAAGATCAGATGGCAAGAGGGGAAAGGCAGGAGTTTGGCGTCCTCATGCTGTGGGAGGGGCGAAAATTCAGACTTACAAACTACAGTCATACCTCAGTTTAAGTACGCTTCGGTTTGAGTACTTTCAGATTAAGTACTCCGCGGACCCGCCTGGAACGGATTAATCCACTTTCCATTACTTTCAATGGGAAAGTTCGCTTCAGGTTAAGTACGCTTCAGGTTAAGTCAGCAGTGTGATGCAGCAGCTAAAAAAGCCAATGCAATTCTGGGCTGCATCAATAGGAGTATAGCATCTAGATCAAGGGAAGTAATAGTACCACTGTATTCTGCTCTGGTCAGACCTCACCTGGAGTACTGTGTCCAGTTCTGGGCACCACAGTTCAAGAAGGATACTGACAAGCTGGAACGTGTCCAGAGGAGGGCAACCAAAATGGTCAAAGGCCTGGAAACGATGCCTTATGAGGAATGGCTTAGGGAGCTGGATATGTTGAGCCTGGAGAAGAGAAGGTTAAGGGGTGATATGATAGCCATGTTCAAATATATGAAAGGATGTCATATGGAGGAGGGAGAAAGATTGTTTTCTGCTGCTGCAGAGAAGCGGACATGGAGCAATGGATTCAAACTTCAAGAAAGAAGATTCCACCTAAACATTAGGAAGAACTTCCTGACAGTAAGAGCTGTTCGGCAGTGGAATTTGCTACCAAGGAGTCTGGTGGAGTCTCCTTCTTTGGAGGTCTTTAAGCAGAGGCTTGACAGGCATATGTCAAGAATGCTTTGATGGTGTTTCCTGCTTGGCAGGGGGTTGGACTGGATGGCCCTTGTGGCCTCTTCCAACTCTATGATTCTATGATTCTAAGTACAGACTTCCGGAACCAATTGTGTACTTAAACCGAGGTATCACTGTATCGTAAATGCAAGCAGGCAAGAAGCCGTGCTCTGGGTGTGTCTTTTTGTAAATAAACGTACATAAAACTGCCAGAGGGTCATTACTTCTTATCGGGCCTTGCTTGCCTGCCAGAGATCATTACATCTGAGCAGACCTCACTAGGTGAGGGAAGATCTATATTTGGAACAAGGAAGGGAAGAAAGATCTATACAGTGGTGCCTCGGTTTACGAACTTTAATCCGTTCCAGAAGTCCGTTCTTAAACCAAAGCCGTTCTTAAACCGAGGCGCGCTTTCCCTATTGAGGCCCCCATCGCCAGTGCCCTTCCACCGTTCAGCTTCCGTTCATAGACTGAGGTAAAGGTCACTAATCGGAACACTACTTCCAGTTCTGCGGAGTTCGTATACCGAATCGCTCGTAAGGAGGGCTGCTCTTAAACCGAGGTACCACTGTATCGAGATCTGCTGCCCCTGTGGGTTTTGCTGCCCGAGGCAGCCACCTCACCTAGCCTCATGCATGGGCCGGCCCTGAGATGTGGACAAATTTAAAGGGGTGGGTGGTCGAGGGAAGGAGAAGCTGAGCCAGTACAGATAACAGCTGAGCTGAGAGAGCGATTTTTTGTGGATTTCTGAGGGGATACAGACCTCTCCTCCTGACTTTCCCCTCTTCCTTCAGGAGAACTGCGGCGTCACCGTTTGCTCTGGCAAAATCTACATCCTGGGGGGCACAGACAAAAACGAGCAAGGCACGGACAAGGTGTTCGCTTTTGATGCAGAGACTGGGGTGGTTGAACCCGAGACTCCGCTCCAGCGCTGCACCAGTTGCCATGGTTGCGTGACCATCCTCCGGAGCAGGACCAGGTGATCCCCGCGGGGACCCTCCCACACACTTTCATCCTCTACACAACCACGGCCCGTGTATAATTGCTCCTTTCAAAAGGCTCCCGCGACTGGTTCTTCGGGAGATGGCCCTCCCAATAAGGGATGGACAATTTTGGTTTCTCATTCTTCCAACCTTAAGTTCAGCCCTCTCCATTTCCACATCCGTTTGGGTGTTTCATTTCCCCCACCCCAGAAAATTCACACACGCCTTCTTATGCGTTTCACTTAACGAGCACCGTTTTGTACGCCGTTTTGCCTCTTGCGCACATTCCTCCAGGCAGTTTCTTCTGACATAGTGCAGGGGTTTTTTTTTTTTTGTACATTGTTTTCTTTTGTGTGTTTGCTCTTCCCATTGCAAAAGTTGGTGCTAAATTTCAAGAGACAGCTGCGTTTCATTTTGCATACTGCTTGGAGAAGTGCCAGTTAACATAGTTTTGCATCAAAATGTGAGCCGAAGGAATCTCTCTCCTCATCACCACCTCCAAAAGTTGTTGACTCCAACTCCCATCGTCCATTAGCCAGCCCAATGGGGGCTGATGGGTTTTGTAGTCTAAAACATCTGGAGGGAACCAGATTGGGGAAGGATGCCCTTATAACAGAAAACCTTGTGACTATCATTTTTTTTGGGGGGGGGGAGTGCTTCTCCATCATAATTGTTTTAACCTAACAACAGCCCTTCAAGGTAGGCCCATATGAATGATCACCATGTTGCAGATAGAGACAAAGGTTGAGGTAGTTAAGCCTACAGCTACCTAGAGAGATGATGAGGGAGGAGATATTTAAATTGTTCACATTAAATCCTCGGCCCCAATCTTGCCCCATTTCTTCTCTGTTTTTCTCCCAATGAACCATTTGTTTCTGTTGCTGCTGCACCCCTCTGCTTCCCCGAGGCCAATTCATACTCTCAATCTCCCTCTTTTGCACATTTATCGCCCGCGCATTGCTAAAGAACTCCTAATCCCACGAAGGCAGATCCCTTTCTCTAACCCTCCTGAGCTGCCGCTGGGTTGTGTGGGTGGGTGGGTTTTCAGAAATATAATGGGGGTGTCCAGCTGGTGTGAGACGACAGAGCTCTCAAAATGAGCAATGTTGAAAGACCCCAGCTTGAGAAGGCAGGCGATCAGCGATTAACGGAGATAAAAGGTTGCCATCGCCATCTGGGAACTCCCGCTACGGAGACAATGAAGGCAGGTCATTGTGGGGCTCGGCAGTATTAAGCGTTTTAAACTGATTTTAATATCGTATTTTTATTTGGTGATAAGATGCCCTGGGAACCTCTAGTGAAGGGTAGGTATGAAAGGCAATGACCATTTGTTGTTTGTTATTAAGCAGGTCTGCAGTGTAGGAAATGCAGGAAGATGTCTCTTCGAACACCGCTGACCACAGGACATGCCTTGGGGAAAGAGGCAAATCTCAGTGGTCTACCTTTCATACAGACCATCCCAGATTTCAGACCCAACTGTCCTCTCCAGGTAGGACTGGGAAAGGTTCCCGGCCTGAAATCCTTGAGAGTTGCCGCCCATCAGAATATTGAGCTAGATCTACCCGTTTAAGGCAGCTTCCCATGTTCCTAAAATGTAATTTAGAGAGATGCTACTTCTTCACCTAAGAGATATGGTTCCTCTTAATGTAAAGGTAAAGGGACCCCTGACCATTAGGTCCAGTCGCGGACGACTCTGGGGTTGCGGTGCTCATCTCGCTTTACTGGCCGAGGGAGCCAGCGTACAGCTTTCGGGTCATGTGGCCAGCATGACAAAGCCGCTTCTGGCGAACCAGAGCAGCGCATGGAAAAGCCACTTACCTTCCCACAGGAGCGGTCCCTATTTATCTACTTGCACTTTGATGTGCTTTTGAACTGCTAGGTTGGCAGGAGCTGGGCCCGAGCAACAGGAGCTCACCCCGTCGTGCGGATTCGAACCACCGACCTTCTGATCGGCAAGCCCTAGGCTCAGTGGTTTAACCCACAGCACCACCCGTGTCCCTTCCTCTTAAGATACTATGACCCAATTTTGCATGCTAGCCCCTGAGATCAAAGAGCAGGTTTTTTCCTATGTTTGGCTACAGCTGGATGCCATTTTGAATCAAGGTGGCAGACCAAACCATTAAAAACTCTGCATTTTTTGTTTCTTCAAGCGATGCTAAGGCACGAGACTGCTAGTTAGAGATAAACTGAGCTGGCCTTTGTGTTTTATCTGCCCCTGAATTTACTAATGTCTTTTACGCCAGCATAAAAAACCAAGCACAATGAAATAAAGAAGGAGAAACAACCGGACCCATCTATTGGGATTCTTACAAAGTTTTTAAATCCATAGATTTCTAATGTCAAAATCAAGTTGTAGGAACATGGAGGAGTTCCACGCGGGCTACATTTCAGAAAGGCAACAGGCCATCGTTCCTCCATGTCAAGTAGTGAGCGAAGCCTTGCACGATTCTGTTGACGTTGTGCTCCCCAAGAAACGCCAGGAGAGTCTCCGCCATGAATTCGTGGTTGAAAAAATAGGTGTAGCATAAGGCCAAGGTCAGCAGGAGAACGCAGCCGAGCACCAAAATGCTCAGGACTTTCCCCACCTGCCAGAACCAGTACATGGCTTTCCTGCCCTTTGACTGCTGCAAGGCGACGTCCACCAGTTTGGCCTCCACGATTTCGTGCATTAGCGAGCCTATCTGCACCCTGTTTTCCTGGTCTAACCTCAAGATGGTGGCCTGCTGCACACAGGTCTCCAGCTGGGCCTGCAGATCTTTGATATCGTTCCTCTGGCTCTGGCGGAGTTGAAGAAGCGCCCCGACTTTTTCCCTCAGCTGGGAGGAATTGTTCTTCTCCGCTTGATAGTGATGCTCTGTCTCCTGCAGCCTATCTTCCAGGCTCTTCAGGTATTTTTTGACTTCCACCGACAGGTTCTGCATCTCTCGAAGGTCCTTCTCCTGAGCGGCTTTGTAGTCTTCGAAAAGGGCCACTTGGGAGGTGACCTCGTGGAGTTCCTTGCTGAGCTCTGCGTTAGCCTTTGCCAAGGCCTTGTTTTGGGCATCCAGTTCTTGAATCCTCGCGTTGGTGTGGTCCATCGTCTCTCTGATGTCCTCCACCTTCTTCTGCATCTCCTCCATGGCGGCCTTGAATCTGTCTGCCGTCTCTTGCAAGCTCCTGTTGTGGCCCTTGATACTGCTGTTGTCCTTGAGCAGCGCCTGGTTCTCGGAATCAAGGTAGGCCACCGTCTCTGTCAGGTCATTGATTTGGTAGCGGAGCTTTTCGTTCGTTGTGGACAGTTCCTCCATTGTCAGCGACATGGTGAAGACGTTTCGTGCAGAGCTGGTTCAGAGCTGGCGAGCCTATGAGAAGATTAAAAAGGTAAAGGCAAAGGACCCCTGACAGTTAAGTCCAGTCACGGATGACTCCGGGGTTGCGGCGCTCATCTATCTCGCTTTACTGGCTGAGGGAGCCAGTGTTTGTCCGCAGACAGTTTTTCTGCGTCATGTGGCCAGCAGGACTAAGCCGCTTCTGGCGAAACCAGAGCAGCGCACGGAAACACCGTTTACCTTCCCGCCAGAGTGGTACCTATTTATCTACTTTATCTACTGATTTATCTACTGATCAGCAAGCCCTAGGCTCAATGGTTTAGACCACAGCACGTTGATAAAAATGGCTTGTGATACAATTCTGTGCACAGTTATAATAAGGTTGGGGTTTTGTGTGTGTGTGTGTGTGTGTGTGTGTGTTTGGCAGTGTTTCAATGATGAGCTCATGCACCTTCTTTGCAGCCCAGCCATATCCCTGGGACAGAATTCCCAATTAGAATGGCATGACAGCTAAGAATGACAGCTAAGTCCAATCGTGAATGACTCTGGGGTTGCGGGACTCATCTCGCTTTACTGGCCGAGGGAGCCGGCATTTGCCCACAGACAGTTTTTCTGGGTCATGTTGCCAGCATGACTAAGCCGCTTCTGATGAAACCAGAGCAGCACATGGAAACACCGTTTACCTTCCCGCCAGAGTGGTACCTATTTATCTACTTGCACTTTGACGTGCTTTCGACCTGCTAGGTTGGCAGGAGCTGGGACCGAACAACGGGAGCTTACCCCATCGCAGGGATTTAATTATTGTATACCACCCTATCCAATGGACCCAGGTGGCACTGTGGGTTAAACCACAGAGTCTAGGGCTTGCTGATCAGAAGGTTGGCGGTTCGAATCCCTGCAGCAGGGTGAGCTCCTGTTGTTCGGTCCCTGCTCCTGCCCTCCTAGCAGTTCGAAAGCACACGAAAGTGCAAGTAGATAAATAAGGGACCGCTCCGGCGGGAAGGTAAACGGGGTTTCCGTGCGCTGCTCTGGTTCGCCAGAAGCAGCTTTGTCATGCTGGCCACATGACCCGAAAGCTGTCTGCGGACAAACGCTGGCTCCCTCGGCCTATGGAGCGAGATGAGCGCCGCAACCCCAGAGTCGGACACGACTGGACCTGATGGTCAGGGGCCCCTTGACCTTACCACCCTATCCATACCTGCAGGTCTCAGGGAAGTTCACAACATACGGTAAAAACACAAAACACATAAGAAAAACAAAAAACAAAACAACCCACTAATTTCCCTCCCCAACACATTTTAAAATGCATTGGATGTTGCACATTTGTTTCCATTTTAAATTTTGCTGCCCACCTATTTTGTTGTTTGCTTGAAAGAAAGGCATTCTGTAAATCTTTGCTTACTCAAATCCTACTTAGAATCACTGGTCCCATGCTAAGGCTCCTTCCTTTTCAATTTTGAAGTGTCTCCTGAAGTCATTTGAATGTGGTCAGGCTCATGCAACTAATTTTTGTTTCATTTTAATCGTTTTGCACTGTTTTTAACGGAGTTTTATGTCTCATTTCTTATACTGCTGCACATCGTCATGTTGCGTTGCATGAGTTTGGTATAAAATATAAAATCTTCTTTTATAAATAAAGAAGATATTATTGGAGAGAGAGAGAGAGAGAGAGAGAGAGAGAGAGAGAGAGAGAGAGAGAGAGAGAGAGAGTGTTTCGGTAAGAGGCAGAGAGGAAGCAATTAATGATGAACCGCTTGACAGCAAAAGGGCCCCTCAAACAGATTAAAGGGACAGAACGATTCTAATTTTGAGCCTCTTATATGAAGACAGCTAAGACCCAGAGGGGAAAATGAGAGAGATTTATTCCAGCCAAGGGAGTGCCTAATAGTTGATCATCATGATAAATATTTATGCCCAGCTGGGAGCCTTGAGCCTTGAACTCTTCACCCATATGCTCTGAAGCTTGGAGCAAGCAATCTACAGCAAAACAGATCAGGACCCTGGTCAGCTCCCAGTGGCTTCTCCTAGCTGAGCCTGGGAAGATGTTGTCTCAGCCAGAGGTCTGCAGTCTTAAAGGGCCCATAGCCAATTCTATGGGAAATAATAAAGGTTTTGACCTTTAAAGCCCACTGCGGCCTAGGACCCTCGTACCTACAGGACCGCCTCTCCTGGTATGCTCCGCGGAGCACCTTAAGGTCCATAAATAACAACACTTTGGAGGTCCCAAGCCTCAAGGAGCTTAGATTGGTCTCAACTAGGGCCAGGGCCTTTTCAGCACTGGCCCCGACGGGGGTGGAATGCTCTGTCACAAGAGACCAGGGCCCTGCAGGATTTGACATCTTTCTGCAGGGCCTGCAGAAAGATGCTGTTCTGCCCGGCCTTCAGGCTTGGACTCACTCTGACCCCTCATATGGGATTTGGTATATAAATTTTCCCTTGGCATTTTGCTGTCCCATGTAGGACTAGCATGGATAGCTGGCTCGGGTGAATATCTGATGGTTCCTCCCTTTATGGTCCTGATTTATGGGCTACTACTAAATTGAGGCTGCATTTTAAGCCGTATTTTAAGCCATATTTTAATTAACTTTTTCTTCTTTTTTCTATTATGATTTATTGTAATTTATATTCTGTGTTAGCCGCCCTGAGCCCAGCCCTGGCCGGGTATAAATAAAAATTAATAATAATAAGTTATTATTATTATTATTATTATTATTAATTAAATTTGTATATTGCCCAATAAAGGTAAAAGGTAAAGGTAAAGGACTCCTGGATGGTTAAGTCCAGTCAAAGGCAACTATGGGGTTGCGGCGCTCATCTCGCTTTGAGGCCGAGGGAGCTGGCGTTTGTCCACAGACAGCTTTCCGGGTCATGTGGCCAGCAGGAATAAACCACAGACTTACTAGACTGCTTCTAGCACAACGGGACACCGTGACGGAAACCAGAGCACACGGAAATGCCATTTACCTTCCCGTTGCATCGGTACCTATTTATGACAAATTACAAACCTAGACAACATCTTAAAAAGCAGAGACATCACCTTGCCAACAAAGGTTCGTATAGTTAAAGCTATGGTTTTCCCAGTAGTAATGTATGGAAGTGAGAGCTGGACCAGAAAGAAAGCTGATCGCCGAAGAATTGATGCTTTTGAATTCTGGTGCTGGAGGAGACTCTTGAGAGTCCCATGGACTGCAAGAAGATCAAACCTATCCATTCTGAAGGAAATCAGCCCTGAGTGCTCACTGGAAGGACAGATCCTGAAGCTGAGGCTCCAATACTTTGGCCACCTCATGAGAAGAGAAGACTCGCTGGAAAAGACCCTGATGTTGGGAAAGATGGAGGGCACAAGGAGAAGGGGACGACAGAGGACGAGATGGTTGGACAGTGTTCTCGAAGCTACGAACATGAGTTTGACCAAACTGTGGGAGGCAGTGCAAGACAGGAGTGCCTGGCATGCTCTGGTCCATGGGGTCACAAAAAGTTGGACACGACTAAACAACAACATTTGGAATCCATTCTTACAAATACTGCAATAGGTTAAGATTTGGTGAAGGACAATAACAATAACAGCCTTGTAAAATATACAGTTTTGGGTTTTTCCCTCCCTCCGCCTTTGTTTTCCCTTCTGCACAGGTTCTGTTTCTCTTTTTCTCTCTCTCTTTTTTGTTTGTGTCTCACCATGTTTGGTGCACATATAAAGTAAAGGTAAAGGGACCCCTGACCATTAGGTCCAGTCGTGACCGACTCTGGGGTTGCATGCTCATCTCACATTATTGGCCGAGGGAGCCGGCATACAGCTTCCAGCTCATGTGGCCAGCATGACTAAGCCGCTTCTGGCGAAGCAGAGCAGCACACGGAAACGCCGTTTACCTTCCCGCTGGAGCGGTCCCTATTTACCTACTTGCATTTTGAGGTGCTTTCGAACTGCTAGGTTGGCAGGAGCTGGGACCGAGCAACGGGAGCTCACCCCATCACAGGGATTCGAAGCGCTGACCCTTCTGATCAGCAAGCCCTAGGCTCAGTGGTTTAACCCACAGCGCCACCTGGGTCCCTAATTGGTGCACATATAGTTATGTGCTTTTAAAATTTTAATAAAGATGTTACAAAAATAAAATAAAGAATAAGCCCACTTGCTGGTTTTCCACGGGCATTTGGTTGGCCACTCTGAGAACAGGATGCTGGACTAGATGGGCCCTTGGCCTGACCCAGCAAACTAGCCTTATGTTATGTTCTTGTCCTCAGAGTCTGAGGATTTGGGGAGAACCACGACTTCAAGCCAGGATGGTACAGTGGAAGGGTGCAGTGGGATTCCCCCAAGTAGGGTAACTGGCAAGGGTCTCCTCGGGCTGACACTAGGGCCCTGAGGCAGGGCGCATGACGCACAAGGGGTTATTTGGGGAGTAATGGCCACAGGTGGTTTGAATTCAAGTAAAGGTAAAGGGACCCCTGACCATTAGGTCCAGTCGCGGATAACTCTAGAGTTGCAGCGTTCATCTCGCTTTACTAGCCGAGGGAGCCGGCGTACAGCTTCCGGGTCATGTGGCCAGAATGACTAACCAACTTCTGGCGAACCAGAGCAGTGCACGGAAACGCCGTTTACCTTCCTGCCGGAGTGGTACCTATTTATCTACTTGCACTTTGACATGCTTTCAAACTGCTAGGTGGGCAGGAGCTGGGACCGAACAACAGGAGTTCACCCCGTTGCAGGGATTTGAACCGCCAACCTTCTGATCAGCAAGCCCTAGGCTCTGTGGTTTAGACCACAGCGCCACCCGCGTCCCTTGACTCCAAGTAGACCCATTGAAATTAACAAACGTGACTACAACACCATGCATTTAAAGCACTATTCTAGCACTTTCACAGCCACGGAGCAGCCTGGGAACTGTAGTTTGCGAAGGGTGCCGACCTCCTAGAGCTGCAATGCGCGGCCCTTTTAACAAACTACAGTTCCCAGGATTCCCCATGTTTGTTAAAGAGGCAGAATAATCCTTTCACTGTATTTAGTGGATGACACCTTGGTCAGGCCCATTCATTTCAGTAGGTCTACTCTGAAACTTAATTTAATGCCACTCCTTAAGCCAAAATTGTGCCCCCCCCTCCGCATCACAATTAGGTTTACGGAAAGGTTATGTTTGTATAAATGGGACCTTTCCCCCTAAGCTTGATTCCTGCTCACAGGGGATATTTTGTAGGAATGTGCCCACTTTAATAACATAACACCTTTCCAATGCCTGTTCCTGAGCGTAGCTGTTATTTTAATGAATGGGGAGTTGCTTATGCAAGTAAACCTACTAGGTCAGGCATGTCAAACTTGCAGCCCTCCAGATGTTTTGGACTACAATTCCCATCTTCCCCAACCACTGGTCCTGCTAGCTAGGGATCATGGGAGTTGTAGGCCAAAACATCTGGAGGGCCGCATGTTTGACATGCCTGTACTAGGTTGTAAAATCCGTTCTCCTATATATGTAAATAATGACTTTGCCGGCACATGTTTAAGGCAAAAGCGCCCCCTACTGGTGCATGTATAATACTGCAAAAGGTTTTCTAAGACTCACTGTGTCTCTTGGTGACCCACGAAACTTGCGCCAGCCGGGAGAGAGAAACTGTTTTCCTCGGGGAAAATGGGGAGGAGTGTTGGAGGATGACGCCTTCTTTAGGGAGCCTGGCGAATGGAAACAAAGGGGGGTCTTCAAAAGCCTGCCTGAGCGCTTTGCCCATGCTCCAATGTTCTATTGATTCCACACACACTTTTTTTTTAAATAAAAGATTTTCTTGGTTTGCAAAAGTATATTTTCTACAGATCAGTTACATTTGATGTACCACAGCCCTTAATGTTGCTTGGAAATGTCCCGCTCTCCAAACGCTTGTCAACTGAAAATTCATTTAACCAAACTCAAGGAATTAGTTCCTAAACCTCACATTTCCCTGAGAATGCATTGAGTTTGCGAAGTATTGCTCCCTTAGGGCAGGAACTACAGTTCCCATATTATTATTATTATTATTATTATTATTATTATTATTATTATTATTATTTTGGGGGGAGTCATGCCTTGGATGTGTGTTCAATCTATGGCATGAATCCGGTTTCGCCAATCAAAATAGGCACATCTCAGGTGCTGAGGTCAAATTCCAAAGCTGAAAATTGAGACGGCAAGTCCTGCGGTCACCGCACCCACAGCGGCTGAATGCCCATGTCTCATGTATGACCTAGTTGAGGAGATTCCTGCACTGCAGGGGTTGGACTAGATGACCCTCGGGGTCCCTGCAAACTCTACGATTCTTTGATTTTTTTAGTATTTAGCCAGGCTTGGGCGTTTTGCGAAATTTCGTCCCCGCACGAATTCCCCACCCCTGACCTCGAACCCTCAGCCTCAGTTCCGGGGATGCTATACCTGTGCGACTCAGCCGCAGGTGCGAGGGCTAGCAACAGAAGTTGGCACTGCCATGGCGCCCGGGTCGGACTCTTCCCTGGCTGGTCATGATGAGGATCTTTCTGGCCTAGCACCCTAATTATGCCCCCTCACTGGGTTGACCATTGCTACTTCCCTCATTCCCCTGCTTTCCGCTTTCAGATACTACTAAGCATTATTATTTTTTTGTCTCCAAGCCCAAAACCACGGGTAGAAAACACACCCCTCTTTCCTATATCACCGGCTGCCAACTCCTCGTTTGTTTCCATCCAGCTGTTTTTAATTCGGCTCCCATGTCAGGAAGGCAGAAATCACTCCGGGTGCCATTGTGTTGTCGTTCGTCATGGCAACGCCTCGGCCAATAGCGTCAGCGGGGAGGCAGGGTGATGTCACAAACCTTGGCTTTGATTGGGCTCTTGAAATCCACTTTCTTTGAATGACACTTTGATAGCTTGCCACCGCATTTTGGGTGTGTGTTCATGGAGGAGTGGGGAGGTGGTCATGGGAGAAGCAGGCATCTTTGCCCTCTAGGCCCATAGCCTAGTGGGTAGAACATCTGCCTAGCAGGCAGAAGGTCTCAGATTTGATCCCTGGGTTCTCCAGGTAGGGTTATAGCATTGGTTGGGGTTTTTTCCTGGACGGAGCAAGAAGAAAAGGGTGGACAGGAAGGAGGACGAGAAACCGCAGTCAAGGAAACAGGTCACTTCTGGTGGTTCCCAGCACAGCTCCTGGGGTTCTGCTGACCATCATCAAGGACTGAGCCTTTGATGTGGCAGCCCTGTGGAACTCCCTGCCTCTTGAGGTTTGGGAAGAACCATCTCTCCATTCATTCATTCATTCATTCATCCCTTGAAAACTCTCTTGAATGGTGAGGCGCCCGCAGCGTGAATTTTCTTCTTTCAATCCTGTTGCAATAATAAAAATAACAATTAATAATTTATTATTTATACCCTGCCCATCTGGCTGGGTTTCTCCAGCCACTCAGGGGGGGGGGGGGCTTGCAACAAAATATTAAAAACACAACAAAACACCAGACATTAAAAAAACCTTCCTAAACAGGGCTCCCTTCAGATGTCTTCTAAAAGTCAGAATAGTTGTTTATGTCCTTGACATCTGAAGGGAGGGTGTTCCACCGGGCAGGCGCCACCACTGAGAAGGCCCTCTGCCTGGTTCCCTGCAACCTCACTTCTCGCAAGGAGGGAACCACCAGAAGGCCCTCGGCACTGGACCTCAGTTTCTGGTCAGAATGATGGGGGTGGAGATGCTCCTTCAGGTCTACTGGGCTGAGGCCATTTAGGGCTTTCAAGGTCAGCACAAACACTTTGAATTGTGCTTGGAAACTTACTGGGAGCCAATGTAGGTCTTTCGCGATGGGTATTATGTGGTCTCGGCGGCCACTCCCAGTCACCAGTCTAGCTCCGCATTCTGGATTAGTTGTAGTTTACGAGTCACCTTCAAAGGTAGCCCCTTGTTGGTATTTACTAAGGCCACTCACACTCACACAGGGTTTTGTGAGGCTAAAATTGGGGAGGAGGAGAGTTACGCCTGCCGCCTTGAGCTCCTCAGAGAAAAGGTGGGGTGTAAATAAATACCCCCCCCCAAATGTGGAGTCATATATTTATTTACAGTACAATGTAACAAAGTATAATAACAGATGCCAAATAAAGCAGAAGGGAATATCTAGAATGCAATGTAAAGGAACCAATTTCCTTTTTAAAAAAAAATGTATTGGTCTTATATAATAACACAAAAAACAAAAACATACAGAACATATCAATCCACATTCTCTCCCTCCCTCCACCAGACACCTTCTGCCACAAGGGAATCCCGTGGACGATGAGAGTCGAATGTAGTCCATTTTATGTCCTCCCCCCCTCCCTCCCCCCAGAGCCTCCCCCTGCCACCAAGAGTCCCTAGGATGACAAGGAGAGATACGGGTTGGAGTTCCCACAACTATTTATATATAATCCCAATAAATTCTAAAAAAGAAAAAAGAAAAAGAAGAGAGAAGAAAAAATAAAATAAAACACAAAAAGGAAAAACAAACAAGCAGTTAAAATATCTCCTTTTCCAATCTCTTACTTTGTTAAACATTATTTTAGTGACTTCCTCAGATCCCTTCTTCCTGGTTTTCATAGTTTCCTAATATTAATCATAGCGGGTTTCTTACGCTTAAATTCAATTCTTACTCTTTAATCAGACTATCCAACAATTTCCACCTTCTTTGTGCCCCCTCCCCACAGGCCCCCTCCTGCCACTAGGGATACCCATGAGAAGTGACCATCCAAAGGTGATCCATTTTGTAGTTGGGTTTCCCTCCGTCTCGCCCTTCCCCCCCCGAGCCCCCCCTGCCACAAGAGGCTCCAGGATGGCAGGGAGGAGAGAGGCAGATATCCCCCCAACTACCTAACTAAACATAGCAATTCCTTCAGTAGCACCTTAAAGACCAACTAAGTTTTTATTTTGGTATGAGCTTTCGTGTGCATGCACACTTCTTCAGATACACTAGAAACAGAAGTGTCAGACCCTATATATATATATATACAGAGGGTGGTGGGGGTGGGTGGGAATGGGTGATGGGCTGATGGGAGTGGTAAACCTGTAGATGGCTGTTAATGGCTGCTGATGGCTGCAATTAGTCCTGGGCTGAGGTGCTTCTGTTATTCAAAACAGAAGCTTATAAAGGAGGAACTCTCTGCACTGGACAACTCTATCAGGAATCACCCAGCCTGGCAGGAGTTCCACAAGGAAAAACAAACCATTTACCACTCTCAACTGGAGTTACTGAAGAACCGGAAAAATAAAAAACTCTGCAACCTTTAGCACCTCAGCCCAGGACTAATTGCAGCCATCAGCAGCCATTAACAGCCATCTACAGGTTTACCACTCCCATCAGCCCATCACCCATTCCCACCCACCCCCACCACCCTCTGTATATATATATATAGGGTCTGACACTTCTGTTTCTAGTGTATCTGAAGAAGTGTGCATGCACACGAAAGCTCATACCAAAATATAAACTTAGTTGGTCTTTAAGGTGCTACTGAAGGAATTTTTTATTTTGCTTCGACTCAGACCAACACGGCTACCTACCTGTAACTATAGCAATTTCTGTTATGCTAACCTAAGATTTTTTCCCAAGCCATTCCTCCACCTCCCCCACAAGAAATATCAAATGATTATTCAAATCTCTACTCATACCTCTTAACCTTATTATCCTAAATACCTCCTCCTCTCCCCTGGATTCTTTCCCCCATTCGGTTCAGCATTTCCATAACCAAGCCAAGATTTCAAAACCGTTTTTCAACCAGCCTAAATACAATTTTACCAATTTTTTCAACCCACCCCAAGTTCTATCCCATTTTAGATTCCAAATCTTTGTCCTCCCCTCCCTCTGCTTTTCCCACCCTTCAATCTCATTCCCTTGCCCAATTACATTTTCCCACTCCTCCCTATTTCCTTCAAAAATCAGTTCCAATTCTTGGCGATGCATTCCCACAGTAAATAATTTCTCAGTTGTTTTTTGAAAGTTCTTCTCTTCATGTTGAGCGCTTTCTTCTTCCTTTTCCTTGTTTTGTTGTGCATCATTGGAAGCTTGTATTTTAAGATCCCTTTCATCTACAAGAGTGACATTTAAGTCTTGTCCCTGGTCCACGATGCTTGCTAACAACAAGCTGAACTGTTGCTGTCCAAAAGGAACCAATTTCCATACCAAAATCAAACATAATAAATTAAGATCACAAGGTTCAAAGCAACGTTAGTTGTTATATTACTCCAATACTCTATACAACTCAATTTCTCAATGAAGACACTGTCTTCTACAATCATAGAATTGTAGAGTTGGAAGGGGCCACGGGGATCATCTAGTCCAGGGGTCGGCAAACTTTTTCAGCAGGGGGCCGGTCCACTGTCCCTCAGACCTTGTGGGGGACCGGACTATATTTTTTGGGGGGGAAGAACAAATTCCCACAAATATCCCAGAGATGCATTTTAAATAAAAGGACACATTCTACTCAGGTAAGCCACACACACCCCCAATGTTTATTTTGTAACTAGTTTAAGACCACTCCTATCAGCCCATCACCCATTCCCACCCACTCCCACCACCCTCTCTCTCTATATATAAGGGTCTGACACTTCTGTTTCAGTGTATCTGAAGAAGTGTGCATGCACACGAAAGCTCATACCAAAATAAAAACTTAGTTGGTCTTTAAGGTGCTACTGAAGGATTTTTTTTTAGTTTAAGACCGTTTGCAGTAAAGCTTTGAAACTCTTTTCTTGCGGCGGGGAGCTCATTTATTTCTACCCTGCGTATGGTCCAGATCAGGGATTCCGTTTGCCGCAAATCAGACCTGCAGTTCAATACCTGTTGCATTATGGAACTGTGAGTTTTTGATTGACACGCTGGTACGCCAAGCTAAGTTTCGTTCACACCAATGGGCATGTTGTGACAACAACGGACCCTGTTGGACAATGCCATTACTCCCCCAATGAGGTGGGATTTCTCTTACCTGTTATGTACTGAGCTTGGATCCTAGAACAATAGGCAGGTAGGATCCTAGAATGCAACAACCTGATTGGGCTGCTCCAAGCTCCAGGAGGGAAGCAGAATCAGCCAATTTGACGGGACCCATTGTGTAAATAATGTATATTAAGATATCTTTATTGTCATTGTTCCCTTGCGGGAACAACGAAATTACTCGGTTGCTACATCCACTCAGACAAAGCATTCCGCATAATCCAAAATTACAAAACCTAATTAAAAACAGTAAATATAATACAAATAACAAGTAAAATAAGATGACTTCAAAGTCCAGGCTTTCCATGTAAGGCCAAAATCGCTCTAGAGAAGAAACTGTTCCTGAGACGGCTCGTTCTTGCCTGCATTGTTCTATATCTCCGTCCTGATGGCAGGAGCTTGAAGAAACGGTGACCAGGGTGCGTTGGATCTCTTGATATGTCTAGTGCTTTTCTGTGGCAGCGTTTCTCAACCACTGTTCCGCGGCACACTAGTGTGCCGCGAGACGCTGGCTGGTGTGCCGCGACGTGCGGCGACGAGAAGGGCGATTTGCATTGTCACGTACCTGGCGGCCGCCAATAGACAACGCTAACCCGCCGGAAAGCAATATTTCTCCTCCTCTTTCCCAAAGCTCAGTGCAAACGAGCCTGGCGGCCGCCAATACCCTACACTGACCCACCGGAAAGCAATATTTGGCAAGTGTTTCTTACAGTCATAGTTATAATATAGGGCGGCACAGAGTTAAATTTTTTAACTTTTTTAATGGTGGTGTGCCTCGTGATTTTCTTCACGGAACAAGTGTGCCGTGGCCCAAAAAAGGTTGAGAAACACTGTTCTATGGCACCTGGTGCTGTAGAATTGTTCTAAGGTGGAGAGTGAGCAGCCAATAATGCTCTCTGCTGTTTTAATAATTCTACACAGCCCTGCTCTGTCCTGAGACGTACAGCTTCCGTACCACACACACAAACCGTACGTGAGCACGCTCTGTATGGCACAGTGATAGAAGGCAAGCAGCAGCTTTTGTGGAAGGTGGTTTTTCCTTAAAATTCTCAAAAAGTACAGTCTCTGCTGCGCCTTCTTCACAAGCCCCCTCGTATTAACACTCCAGGACAGATCCTCCTGTAACTCAATGCCTAGAAATCTAAACGTTGTTACCCTCTCCACACAAATTCCGTCAATCAAAAGCCTGAGGTTTTGGGGGGAAATCCTTTCACTGTTTTATGAGCTGCAATAAAGAACATGAAATCACTACGCGACTCCGAGTATATTTCATTACCCATTATTAGTGAAGCCTGACAGCAAAACTGGGCGGGGGGGGGGGCACACCTAATGCCTGGCTGTTAATGTGAAAAACAACTCTGTGCAAGGTACAAGGAGGGTTCTGATTGGTATAGTGAAGATGGATTGAGCAATCACAGTCCATTTCAAGGACTATGGTTGAATGAGAGATGATGGGGTGGCAGAAGGTGATGATGGGGGAGAGGGTGGGCAGCTGAGCAGCCAAGATGATGTCTTCAAATGGAAATATCTCACAGAGATTCTGGAAACAAAATAAAAAAAATTCCGTCCAGTAGCACCTTAGAGACCAACTAAGTAAGATACAATCTAAATCAAATCCCTTATGAATACACAGTGGAAGTGAGGAACAGGCTTTAGATTTGGTGGACAGAGTGCCTAAAGAACTATGGATGGAGGCTCGTAACATTATACAGGAGGCAGCAATGAAAACCATCCCAATGAAAAGGAAATGCAAGAAAGCAAAATGGCTGTCCAACGAGGCCTTACAAATAGCGGAGGAGAGGAGGCAAGCAAAATGCAAGGGAGATAGGGAAAGATACAGGAAACTGAATGCAGATTTCCAAAAAATAGCAAGGAGAGACAAGAGGGCCTTCTTAAACGAGCAACGCAAAGAAATAGAGGAAAACAACAGAATGGGAAAAACCAGAGATCTGTTCAAGAAAATTGGAGATATGAAAGGAACATTTCGTACAAAGATTACCATAATAAAGGACAAAAGTGGTAAGGACCTAACAGAAGCAAAAGACATCAAGAAGAGGTGGCAAGAATACACAGAGGAATTATACCAGAAAGATATGGAGGTCTCGTACACCCCAGGTAGTGTGGTTGATGACCTTGAGCCAGACATCCTGGAGAGTGAAGTCAAATGGGCCTTAGAAAGCACTGCTCATAACAAGGCCAGCGGAAGTGATGATATTCCAGCTGAACTATTTAAAATTTTAAAAGATGATGTTGTTAAGGTGCTACACTCAATATGCCAGCAAGTTTGGAAAACTCAGCAATGGCCAGAGGATTGGAGAAGATCAGTCTACATCCCAATCCCCAAAAAGGGCAGTGCCTAAGAATGCTCCAACTATTGCACAATTGTGCTCATTTCACACGCTACCAAGGTTATGCTTAAAATTCTACAAGGCAGGCTTAGGCAGTATGTGGACGGAGAACTCCCAGAAGTGCAAGCTGGATTTCGAAAGGGCAGAGGAACCAGAGACCAAATAGCAAACATGCGCTGGATTATGGAGAAAGCTAGAGAGTTCCAGAAAAACGTCTACTTCTGCTTCATTGACTATGCAAAGGCCTTTGACTGTGTCGACCACAGCAAACTATGGCAAGTTCTTAAAGAAATGGGAGTGCCTGATCACCTCATCTGTCTCCTGAGAAATCTCTATGTGGGACAAGAAGCTACAGTTAGAACTGGATATGGAACAACTGACTGGTTCAAAATTGGGAAAGGAGTATGACAAGGTTGTATATTGTCTCCCTGCTTATTTAACTTATATGCAGAATTCATCATGTGAAAGGCTGGACTGGATGAATCCCAAACCGGAATTAAAATTGCCGGAAGAAATATCAACAACCTCAGATATGCAGATGACACAACCTTGATGGCAGAAAGTGAGGAGGAATTAAAGATCTTTTAATGAGGGTGAAAGAGGAGAGTGCAAAATATGGTCTGAAGCTCAACATCAAAAAAAACCAAGATCATGGCCACTGGTCCCATCATCTCCTGGCAAATAGAAGGGGAAGAAATGGAGGCAGTGAGAGATTTTACTTTCTTGGGCTCCTTGATCACTGCAGATGGTGACAGCAGTCACGAAATTACAAGACGCCTGCTTCTTGGGAGAAAAGCAATGACAAACCTAGACAGCATCTTAAAAAGCAGAGACATCACCTTGCCAACAAATGTCCGTATAGTTAAAGCTATGGTTTTCCCAGTAGTGATGTATGGAAGTGAGAGCTGGACCATAAAGAAGGCTGATTGCCGAAGAATCGATGCTTTTGAATTCTGGTGCTGGAGGAGACTCTTGAGAATCCCATGGACTGCAAGAAGGTCAAACTGATCCATTCTGAAGGAAATCAGCCCTGAGTGCTCACTGGAAGGACAGATCGTGAAGCTGAGGCTCCAATACTTTGGCCACCTCATGAGAAGAGAAGACTCCCTGGAAAAGACCCTGATGTTGGGAAAGATGGAGGGCACTAGGAGAAGGGGACGACAGAGGACAAGATGGTTGGACAGTGTTCTCAAAGCTACGAACATGAGTTTGACCAAGTTGCAGGAGACAGTGGAAGACAGGAGTGCCTGGTGTGCTATGGTCCATGGGGTCACGAAGAGTTGGACACGACTAAACGACTAAACAACTAAACAACAACTAAGTTTGTCATTGGTATGAGCTTTCGTGTGCATGTACACTTCTTCAGATACACAGATATACCTGTGCATGCACACGAAAGCTCATACCAATGACAAACTTAGTTGGTCTCTAAGGTGCTACTGGAATGAATTTTTTTATTTTGTTTTGACTATGGCAGACCAACACGGCTACGTACCTGTAACTAGATATTTGCACTCTGTCCCGTAATGCATTCCTGAATAATGTCTGACCAAGTGGGAATGATTCTGAGCATCCGTACTTGAACCCCCAAGGGAAATTTCTCTAACACCCTTTCCGCACAGGTGTGCTTCTGTTCCCCAATTAATTCCCCCCCTCCCAGGTAAGAACTGTAATCTGGTATATCGCCCCCAAATTTCATCACTTTATTTCCGCCGTTTTGCAGGCTAACAGGCTTTTTTCCAGAATGTAGTCACACAGATTACGTAGCTCGGTCGATAGAGCATGTGACTCTTAATCTCAGGGTCATGGGTTTGAACCCCACGTTCTGTGAAAGATTCCTGCGTTGCAGGGGGTTGGACTAGATGACCCTCAGGGTCCCTTCTCCAACTCCACAATTCTATGAGTATGAGAAATGAATGCTAAAAATACATTATAACACTTTAGCTTTTGGTCGTGCCTTTGCGCCCATGTGAAAGGTCAAATCGAACAGGACTTGCAAACACTGAGAACACTGAGCTAGGGGCCTAATCATAGCATCATAGAATTGCAGAATTGGAAAGGGAACCCAGGGGTCATCTAGTCCAACCCCCCTGCAATGCAGGAATCCCAACTAAAGCATGCATGGTGGATGTGTCTTTGTCTCTGCGTGTGAAAGAGGTGCCCGCTATGTCCCCATGCCATTTCTTGAGGACTGGACCCTTGAGCTCTTCTAAAAAGTGGGGAAACCAACACATTTGTGTCATTTTTTAATTCACACTGTTGGTTGTGATCATTAGCACACAAAAAAACCAACAACATTTTTTGGCAATTTTTTTTGTCTCCTGTTCATTTCTCGACAGCAAGATTTGCCTTCGGTCTGGGAGTATGATAGATCTTTTCTTGAGGGTTTTTCTGGGTCCCAAAGAGGGCCACTTGGCAGGACAATTTGTGTACCTCCCTACTTAGCTGCTCGCTGGAGTCAATCAGTGAATATTTCTGATCTTCCAGCTCATTTATCTTTCTGTAAGCTTCCTCCGTCCTTTCCCGCATGGCCGCAACTTTCCGCTCCATTTCTTCCATCAAATTCCGAAACTTCTCGAGAGTGTCTCGCAAATTCTGGCTCATCTTCTTGATATATCTGGCTTCCTTCCTTCCTTCCTTCCTTCCTTCCTTCCTTCCTTCCTTCCTTCCTTCCTTCCTTCCTTCCTTCCTTCCTTCCTTCCTTCCTTCCTTCCTTCCTTCCTTCCTTCCTCTTGTTCTTTTTCTTTTAAAACTATTTTTCAGCACAAATTTTGTTCCTCCAGATCGAGGCGAATCTGATCGAATATTTCCCCGCTGCCTCTGAGATTGTGGATTAGGTTTCGTTGTGGCGTCCCTGGCTGGCTACAGACAGCTGCTTCTTGCAGATATTTCTCGTTTGGTGGCGGCGGCGGAAGCATTCACTGAATACAAACAGGGGGCGGAAATATTTTTATTCATGTACTAGGCTTGGCCAATGGTCAAGGGTGATGGGAGTTGTCGTCCAAATACATTTTGGAGCTGTTAATCTGTTTATAAATGCTATAAATAAATGAAAGCAATATATCCAGATGGCCACAGATTCCCCAATGCTGCTGGGCTGCGACTCCCATCATCTCTGACCACTGCCATCTGCTTGCAGGGGCTGATGAGACTTGTAGTCCAACCATACCTGCCAAGTTGCTGTCAGAGAAATAAGGGACCGGGTGGAAGTAGCAGACCGGAGGTAGCGCTGCCGCCATTTTGGAACTGGGCGGAGCATGCTCAGAAGTGACTTTTGATGCTGCTTTGCCCAGTTCCAAAATGGCCGCCGTGCCAGAAGTCGCACTGCAGCCATTTTGGAACTGGGCAGAGCAGCATCAAAAGTCGCATCTGAGCATGCTCCGCCCAGGTCCAAAATGGCGGCCGCGCCAGAATAAACCGGGGAACAGCTGGAAAAACGGGGGTTTCCCGGGGAATACGGGAGACTTGGCAGCTATGAGTCCAACACCATTTTGGACAGCACCTGTTCCCCATTTGTTTCCTAGTTCTGCTGGACGTTTCCTAGTTCTGCTGGATCTCTCAGCGGCTTTTGACACCATCGACCATAACATCCTTCTGGACCGTCTGGGCTTGGGAGCTGGGGGCACTGTCACAGTGTCATACAGTGGTTCCGCTCTTTCCTCCTGGGCCGCGTTCAGAAAGTGGTGGGGGGGATGAATGTTCAGGCCCCTGGGCTCTCACTTGTGGGGTGCCTCAGGGTTCTGTCCTCTCCCCCATGCTTTTTAACATCTACATGCATCCGCTGGGAGAGACTATCAGGGGGTTTGGGCTGCGTGTTCATCAGTATGCGCACGATACCCAGCTCTACCTCTCTTTTAAATCGGAACCAGTGAAGGCGGTGAAGGTCCTGTGTGAGTGTCTGGAGGTGGTTGGAGGATGGATGGTGGCTAACAGATTGGGGTTGAATCCTGACAAGACAGAAGTACTGTTTTGGGTAAACAGGAGGCGGGCAGGTGTGGAGGACTCCCTGGTCCTGAATGGGGTAACTGTGCCCCTGAAGGACCAGGTGCGCAGCCTGGGAGTCATTTTGGACTCACAGCTGTCCATGGAGGCGCAGGTCAATTCTGTGTCCAGGGCAGCTGTCTATCAGCTCCATCTGGTACGCAGGCTGAGACCCTACCTGCCTGCAGACTGTCTCGCCAGAGTGGTGCATGCTCTAGTTATCTCTCGCTTGGACTACTGCAATGCGCTCTATGTGGGACTACCTTTGAAGGTGACCCGGAAACTACAACTAGACAGCTAGACTGGTGACTGGGAGCAGCCACCGAGACCACATAACACCGGTCCTGAAAGACCTACATTGGCTCCCAGTACTTTTCTGAGCACAGTTCAAAGTGTTGGTGCTGACCTTTGAAGCCCTAAATGGCCTCGGTCCAGTATACCTGAAGGAGCATCTCCACCCCCATCGTTCTTCCCGGACACTGAGATCCAGCACCAAGGGCCTTCTTGGTGGTTTCCTCGCTACGAGAAGCCAAGTTACAGGGAACCAGGCAGAGGGCTTTCTCGGTAGAGGCACCCACCCTGTGGAATTCCCTCCCACCAGAGGTCAAAGAGAACAACTTTAGAAGGCATCTCAATGCAGCCCTGTTTAGGGAAGCTTTTAATGTTTGATGGAGTTCTGTATTTTAATATTTTGTTGGAAGCTGCCCAGAGTGGCTGGGGGAACCCGGCCAGATGGGAGGGGTATAAATAATAAATAATAATAACACTGAGGTCCAGTGCCGAGGGCCTTCTGGTGGTTCCCTCGCTAGAAAAAGCCAAGTTACAGGGAACCAGGCAGAGGGCCTTCTCGGTAGTGGCGCCCACCCTGTGGAATGCCCTCCCACCAGAGGTCAAAGAGAACAACAATTACCAGACCTTTAGAAGGCATCTCAAGGCAGCCCTGTTTAGGGAAGCTTTTAATGTTTGATTTCTGTATTTTAATGTTTTGTTGGAAGCTGCCCAGAATGGCTGGGGGAACCCGGCCAGATGGGTAGGGTATAAATAATAATAATAATAATAATAATAATAATAATAATAATAATTTGTTAGATGCTGCTGTTTGAGCAACCTGTGCCTATTTGTGTGGGTTTTCCCCCCCTGCCTGCCCCCACTCATTGACTGAAATATACAAGGAAAATTATGGGGTGGGCTCAGGGGCATAGCGTGGGGAACCCCAGGAGGGTCGCAAACCCATGCGGATTATTTTGAGTGGGTGTGAGCTAGGTGCCCCACACAGGGATCTCTCCCCTACCTGCCGCACCACTGTGTGGGCTTAAGAAAACCCCACCCCCTAGCACCCTACAATTTTAGCCAAACCGTGGGCTTCTATAGTTTTCTCCTGCCCCCCTGTGATTCAAGGACGGCACCCGTCTTATATTAAGCTATGGAACAAACCCCTTTCTTGCCAGCTGCCAGTTGTTCTTCTGCTTGATCTCGTTCAAGCAGCTGTTCTTAATGTCCCCCCCAACCCCAACCCCGGAGCGGATATGTCAGGAGCAGAGATGATGGTGGGGAAATGACTCCTTGCATTATTGCACCGTCACTTGCTGTGGGAACCTGTTGGCCAATCACATTTTATGGAGGCAGTGTGACCCAACAATGCCTTTACCTTTGCGGGTGAATATGCCTGGCGTGGGCAAAAATGGATAGAGAAACATGGTGGACTTGCCCATTCATAGAATCATAGAATCGTAGAGTTGGAAGAGACCACAAGGGCCATCCAGTCCAACCCCCTGCCAAGCAGGAAACACCATCAAAGCATTCTTGACATATGCCTGTCAAGCCTCTGCTTAAAGACCTCCAAAGAAGGAGACTCCCCCACACACTCCTTGGTAGCAAATTCCACTGCCAAACAGCTCTTACTGTCAGGAAGTTCTTCCTAATGTTTAGGTGGAATCTTCTTTCTTGTAGTTTGAATCCATTGCTCAGTGTCCGCTTCTCTGGAGCAGCAGAAAACAACCTTTCTCCCTCCTCCATATGACATCCTTTTATATATTTGAACATGGCTATCATATCACCCCTTAACCTTCTCTTCTTCCATTAGTAAGGGATTTCTGGGAAAAGATTTGTAATGAACTAAAGAGAGTGTTGAAAAACACATTCACTAAGAAACCAGAATCCTTTCTATTGGGTATAGTCGGGAAAGAGACTCCAAAGAAAAATGTTAATTTTTTCATGTATACCACAATGGCGGCAAGAGTATTATTGGCCAAGAACTGGAAGTCTCAGGAATTACCAACAGTGGACGACTGGCAAATGAAGATGATGGAGTATATGGAAATGGCCGAGATGACCGGGAGAATTTGCGAGCGGGGAGAAGAAGCGACAGAAGAAGAGTGGAAAGATTTTAAAATTTATTTTAAAAAATATGCTAAAGTTGCATATTGAGATTAGATTTAGAAGTGTTTAGAAGCTGTGGATTTGGCAATTATGTGAAGTAAATAGAGGTATGAAAGATTTGAAATTGTAAGAAATTTTTACAAAAAATGCATTGGAAATTGCTAAAGATAAAAGTGAAATGAACCGCAGATCGAGGGAACTCGAGGAGGTCCCTATATACAATGTTAAAGGAAAAGGATTGTGTATTTGGATTTTTGTGTTTTCTTTTTATTGTTATGTTATTGTGTTTTACTGTGTTGTATGCTTTTGTTGGTTTTCTTGTTTGTTGTAAAATTAATAAAAATTATTTGGGGGGGGGGAAATGGATAGAGAAACATTTCTCCGTTCCCTCTCATCACACGAGAAATCGGGTCCTCCCTACAAGAGAGGGCATGCATTGCAGTGGGTCTTACCTTCCAAGTCCCGGACTGCAGAATCCGGGACCGGCAGCCGTGTGACACCGGAAGTAGCGTCAATGTAACTTCCGGTGTCGCTTTGCCCTTCTATGGGCACAAAAAATGGCCGCCACCGGCTTCAAAAGTAGCTTCTATGCATGACCGGAAGTGCGTCGACACAACTTCCGGTGTCAGCCCGCCCATCTATGGGCACCAAAATGGCCGACGACGACACAGGAAGTCGCATCTACGCACTTCCGGTCATGCGTAGATGTGACTTTTGAAGCCGGCGGCGGCCATTTTTTGTGCCCATAGAAGGGCAAATCAGAAAGAAAAAAATGGCCGCCGGCAGGAGAAAATAATGGAGAAAAACGGGAGATGAAGTGATACGGGGGACCACCGGGAAAAGGTAAGTAAAAACGGGGGTTTCCCGGGGAAAACGGGGTACTTGGCAGCTATGCAGTGGGTCCCGGCAATCAGGCCTAGGTGTTGGGGTGAGGACTTTTGGAATCCCAACTAAAGCATCCATGGTGGATGTGTCTTTGTCTCTGTGTGTGAAAGAGGTGCTCCCTATGTCCCCATGTCTTTTCTTGAGGACGGGACCCTTGAGCTCTTTTAAAAAGTGGGGAAACCAACACATTTTTGTCATTTTTTAATTCACGCTGTTGGTTGTGATCATTAGCAAAAAAAAACCAACTTTTTTTTTGCCATTCTTTTGTCTCCTGTTCATTTCTCGACAGCAAGATTTGCCTTCGGTCTGGGAGTCTGATAGATCTTTTCTTGAGGGTTTTTCTGGGTCTCAAAGAGGGCCACTTGGCAGGACAATTTGTGTACCTCCCTACTTAGCTGCTCATTGGAGTCAAACAGAGAATATTTCTGATCTTCCAGTTCGTTGATCTTTTTGTAAGCTTCCTCCGTCCTTTCCCGCATGGTCGCAACTTTCCGCTCCATTTCTTCCATCACGTTCCGAAACTTCTCGAGAGTGTCTCGCAAATTCTGGCTCATCTTCTTGATATATCTGGCTTCCTTCCTTCCTTCCTTCCTTCCTTCCTTCCTTCCTTCCTTCCTTCCTTCCTTCCTTCCTTCCTTCCTTCCTTCCTTCCTCTTGTTCTTTTTCTTTTAAATCTTTGTTTTTCAGCACAAATTTCATTCCTCCAGATCGAGGCGAATCTGATCGAATATTTCCCCGCTGCCTCTGAGATTCTGGATTAGGTTTCGTTGTGGCGTCGCTGGCTGGATACAGACAGCTGCTTCTTGCAGATATTTCTCGTTTGGTGGTGGCGGCGGAAGCATTCACTGAATACAAAAAGGGGGCGGAAATATTTTTATTCATGTATTGGGCTTGGCCAATGGTCAAGGGTGATGGGAGTTGTCATCCAAATACATTTTGGAACTGTTAAGGTAAAGGGGCCCCTGACTATTAGGTCCAGTCGTGACCGACTCTGGGGTTGCGCGCTCATCTCACATTATTGGCCGAGGGAGCCGGCGTATAGCTTCCAGGTCATGTGGCCAGCATGACAAAGCCGCTTCTGGCAAACCAGAGCAGCACATGGAAAAGCCGTTTACCTTCCCGGTATAGCGGTTCCTATTTATCTACTTGCATTTTGACGTGCTTTCGAACTGCTAGGTTGGCAGGAGCTGGGACCGAGCAACGGGAGCTCACCCCGTCACAGGGATTAGAACCGCTGACCTTCTGATCAGCAAGCCCTAGGCTCAGTAGTTTAGCCCACAGCGCCACCTGGGTCCCTTTTTTGGACCTGTTAATCTGTTTATAAATGCTATAAATAAATGAAAGCAATAAATCCAGATGGCCACAGATTCCCCACTGCTGCTGGGCTGCCACGCCCATCATCTCTGACCACTGCCATCTGCTTGCAGAGGCTGATGGGACTTGTAGTCCAACACCATTTTGGACAGCACCTCTTCCCCATTTGTTAGATGCTGCTGTTTGAGCAACCTGTGCCTATTTGTGTATAGTTTTTTTTTCTGCCTACCCCCCACTCATTGACTGAAATATACAAGGAAATTTATGGGGTGGGCTCAGGGGCATAGCGTGGGGAGCCCCAGGAGGGCCGTAACCCCAGGCTAGGTGCCCCACACAGGGATCCCTGTCCTGCTTGCTGCTGGGGGTCTCTGGGCCCAAGAGCCCGGGGCCATGCCACAATGCCCCTGGCCCCCTTGTTGAATGTCCAACTGGCCAGTGTTGGGGGGGGGTGTTGCACCTGCCAAGGGGTGCATTGGTTGACCAGTCTCCCCCTTGCACCGGTGGGCAATGCAGTGAACCCTCCATGTCTAAAGCCACGGAGTTGGGCAGACGTCGTGGGTTTTGTTCCTCCTTTGCAAAGCCCCTAGTCCCACCTGGTTCATGTGTGGGTGTCCCGGGTGCCAGCAAAGGACGCCACGCCACTGTGTGGGCTTAAGAAAACCCCACCCCCTAGCACCCTACAATTTTAGCCAAACCGTGGGCTTCTCCAGTTTTCTCCTGCCCCCCTGTGATTCAAGGACGGCACCCGTCTTATATTAAGCTATGGAACAAACCCCTTTCTTGCCAGCTGCCAGTTGTTCTTCTCCTTGATCTCGTTCATGCAGCTGTTCTTAATGTCCCCTCCCCAACCCCAACCCCGGAGCGGACATGTCAGGAGCAGAGATGATGGTGGGGAAAGGACCCTTTGCATTATTGCACCGTCACTTGCCGTGGGAACCTGTTGGCCAATCACATTTTATGGAGGCAGCGTGACCCAACAATGCCTTTGCGGGTGAATATGCCTGGCGTGGGCAAAAATGGATAGAGAATCGTTTCTCCGTTCCCTCTCATCGGGGACACCCAATGAAGCTGAATTTTGGAGGAATCAGGACAGATGAAAGAAAGTACTTTCCCCCCCATAGTTAAAGCTATGGAACTCCCTCCCACATGATGTAGTGATGCCCCCCCCCCAACCTGGATGACTTTAAAAGAGGACTGGGCAAATTCATGGAGGAGGAGAGGGCTATCAATAGCTACTAAAGGTAAAGGTAAAGGGACCCCTGACCATTAGGTCAAGTCGTGACCGACTCTGGGGTTGCGCGCTCATCTCGCATTATTGGCCGAGGGAGCCGGCGTATAGCTTCCAGGTCATGTGGCCAGCATGGCAAAGCCACTTCTGGCAAACCAGAGCAGCACATGGAAACACCGTTTACCTTCCTGCTGTAGCGGTTCCTATTTATCTACTTGTATTTTGATGTGCTTTCAAACTGCTAGGTTGGCAGGAGTTGGGACCAAGCAACGGGAGCTCACTCCGTCACAGGGATTCGAACCGCCGACCTTCTGATCAGCAAGCCCTAGGCTCAGTGGTTTAACCACAGCCATTGGTCCCACCAATGGCTACTAGCTGCTGGCAATTGCAGGTGGGGCAAGATCATAGAACTGTAGAGTTAGAAGGGACCCGAAAGCTCATCTAGTCCAACCCCCTGCAAACACAGCGAAGAAACATCTGACGGATGGCCGGCCATCCTCTGTTTAAACTAGTGTTTCCCACGGTTTGGTCTCCAGCTGTTTTTGGACTTCAACTCCCACCGTCCGTAGCTAGGAAGACCAGTGGTCAGGGATGATGGGAATTGTAGTCTGAAAGCAGATGGAGACCCAACTTTGGGATACACCGGTTTAAAACCCCCAAGGAAGGAGAGTCCACCAGCTTTTAAGCGTGTTCCTTCCACTGTTAAACAGCTCCTACTGTCAGAAAATTCCTGCTATTTTTTATTCAGAATCTCTGGATTTAGGTTTGATGGGGCCCTAAACTACTAAAGGTAATGGGGCCATTTATATGTCCAGCTGTCCTTTTTCAACAACAAATGGTTGCTGTTTTTTGTGTTGAATATATGCTATATCAGGCATCCCCAAACTTCGGCCCTCCAGATGTTTTGGACTACAATTCCCATCTTCCCCAACCACTGGTCCTGTTAGCTAGGGATCATGGGAGTTGTAGGCCAAAACATCTGGAGGGCCGCAGTTTGGGGATGCCTGTGCTATATGGTCATTTAGGGACCTAATAGGTATCTAAAGCCATTTGCTGTATGTAGGTTTTATTTGGTTTGATTTTTATCTTTATTTTGGAAATGTACATCCAGTTTGTTTTTCCTTTGATTTTTTTTGGGGGGGTGGGGGGTCCCCAAGAGAGTGGGGCCCTATTTGTTTAGCTTATATGTAAATCTGGCACTGTTCCTGTCATTTGAATCCATTGGCCCAGATCCTCGACTCTGGAGAGGAAGAAGAATGCAAGCTTGCATTGTCTCCCAGATATTTGATGATGGGTCTCACATCACATCAAGGGACCCAGGTGGCGCTGTGGGTTAAACCACTGAGCCTAGGGCTTGCTGATCAGAAGGTCAGCGGTTCGAATCCCTGTGACGGGGTGAGCTCCCGTTGCTTGGTCCCTTTACCTTTACCTTTATCACATCACATCACAGTCGCCTCTTTTCCAGGCTAAACTTCCCCATCTCCCTCATCCGTTCTTCATAAGGCTTCCAGACCCTCGATCGTCTTGCTGGTCCTCTTCTGCAGACGTTCCAGCTTGTCAGGGTCCTTCTAAAACTATGAAGCCCAGGTGGTACTCGGGTTCTGCTTTTGAGCTGGTGGACTTGTTAAAAGGGTAAAAGAGTACTCGGAAAGAATTCATAATGAATTGGGGGGGAAAAGTTTAAAAGTAACACCCCCCCCAAAAAAAACCACCACCCAGAGTCATTTTTGTTGGGGGTAATTCAGACTGAAATTCCCAGGTGTCAAAAAAGGTTATTTATGTATGCAACTACTGCGGCCCATGTTTCGTTAGCCCAAAAATGGAAAAAGAGCGAGGTCCCAACCAAAGAAGAATGACAACTTAAAATGATGGAATAAGTGCAGCTTGCGGACCTAACATATAGAATAAGAGATCAAGAAGAACATATGTTTAGAGAGGATTGGAAAATGTTTATTGAATACTAGCTGGCGCTGCACACGTGTCTGCGCGTTAGTCTGTGAGATGGAGGGTAATAGCCCCCCTTCAGATCCCCCTGAGCCTCAGAGTCCCCCTGAGCCGAGATACTGTGGAGAGGGCAGGTTTCATCCCTGTGTCTCCCCCCACCCTGTTGTGACCCATTACCTATCCCTGCCCTCTATTTGCCCCCCCCCCGTCAGGCCCCTACCTCCACTTGGCAATGTTGGTCCTTGTTTTCAGTTCTGGTGAGGTCTTCAATACCTCTGCCAGATGGATGGATGTGACTGGTGGATCTCGTGGTTGAGGCAGGGTTTGTGGGTATGGTGTAAATTTCACAGGAAGGGAGGGGGTGTACTGTGGGAGGAAATGCACTTGAGGGCGCTGTTTTACTTTGTTGAAAAAGAGGTCTGTACCTGCGCAGGTGTGAGATCTGAGGGATTTTTCCCCCCTAGGAACACTCGGGGAGTGGGCTGGATTGTTGTGTCAAAATTTCAGGACGATCGGTCAAGCGGTTACGGAGAAAAGTGGAGCCCACACTTTCACAAATTTTACATTTTTAGATAGATAGATAGATAGATAGATAGATAGATAGATAGATAGATAGATAGATAGATATGGGGGTGATTGTGTATATTTGAAAACGTGAGCCTCATTAAGATAAATTCATCAGTGTAAATAAGTTTTGATGGGTGTAATAATGGAATACTCAGTGGTTTAGTTTATATAAAATATGCAGGGATTTACGTTATGCAAAATGAACCATGGAAAGAGAAGAAGGGAAGTCACTGATGGTTTAAATGAATGAAGGTGGTTTAAATGAATATTCTAAAAACAGAAAATTTAATAGAAAATTATTGGGGGGGGGGGTTCTGCTTTTGAACTTTCCAGTTGGCCACTGTGAGAACAGAATTCTGGACTTCTTATGTTCTTAGCTTAGCAAACTCATTAATCTGCCTTCTCAGGGAAATGCCATCATGAATGATCAATGAAGATGAATGATGGGGCTTTCAAATTGCTCATCTATTGATTTCCTCCTCCTCCTAATTGCTCCCATCTCACTTTTCAAAAATCCACCCTTAGGGATCAAGAACCATCCTGCAGGCAGTTAATCCATTTGTGAATACGTGTGTGTGGGGGGGGGGCGTGACTGAACCCATTCCCCCTACAAATTCTCTCCCCGCCCCCCCCCCAGGACCAGAGCATCACCATCTGCTCACGATATAGGCTCATTGCAGCCCCCTCCCCCATTGCAGCCTTCTTCCCTCCATTTGTCTTGTCCAATGGGCAGTCATGTCTGGGGTTAAGTCGGAAGAAGGCAAGATTTCATGGCAATAAATCGCGGAGGGAGAAAATATCACTGTGGATCATAAACAGTAAATATGGTGCTTTAATTAAACGGTTGGTTAATTGATGAAAACACTTCTGACTAATTAGAAAGGAACCTTTAATGATTGGGGGGGGGAGTAAATTGTTTTCATCATATACAAATATGAGAAACAGGGTATATTATTTTATTTAAAAAACTCCTGCTTTGCAGGGGATTGGACTAGATGACCCTCGGGGTCCCTTCCATCTCTGCAATTCTATAATTCTATATAATATAAATAAATAGCAAAGGCAGCCACCTTGGCCCACAAGGAAGTTTTAAAAAATCTGCATGTGGGACAAGACCCTTTTGGAGGGGCAACCGAAATGTCACAAAATTGTGTGCAAGCTTTTGAGTACTACAAAAATCTTCATCGGGCTAGATATGAGAGAGAGAGAGAGAGAGAGAGAGAGAGCGCTCTGTCTGCACCTTGTAAGCCTTATAATGCAGTCAGGGTAGAATATCACCCAAATTTAGCTTCGTTTCAACATATTCTGCCTCCTCTTTTCCCTCAGACTCTTACAAGACACAGACTGGGCGGGTAACAACAACAGCAGCCATAACAACAAAGAATTTTTTAGAGAACTCTGAAGTTTGCACAGACAAATACACAACATTTTTGTTGGCTAGATAAAGGTAGCTGTATGTCAGTGCAAGCATTCTCCATGAACTGTGGATAGCAAACCCTCTTTTGGAAGGCACTCCACCTTCTCTCCCACACAGAGGGAAATCCCTGCACTGCGTGGGGTTGGACTAGATGACCCCCGGGGTGCCCTTCCAACTCTATAATTCTGCGGATCAGGTTAATGGCTCACCAAATCCAACATCCTGTTCTCACAGCGGCTAACCGGATGCCCGTGGGAAATGCAGAAGCACACGGATCTTGGTAGAGGTGCCCACCCTGTGAAATGCCCTTTAATCAGATGTGAAAGAAATAAACAACTATATGACCTTTAGAAGAAATCCGTTTAGGAAAGTTTTTCATGATTGATGTTTTAATGTATTTTTAATCTCCTGTTGGAAGCCGCCCAGAGGGGCTGGGGAAACCCAGCCAGATGGGCGGGGTATAAGAAATCATCATCATCATCATCATTATTATTATTATTGTATAGGCTAAACAAGCTATGGCTTAGGGCCCTACTCTCTTGGGCCCCCCAAAAAATGTAAAGGGGGGAAAACTGGATGTACTTTGATAAAATACATATTTTGTTATGTGCAAATGGCTTTAGCTACCTATTAAAGGTGAAAGGACCCCTGACCATTAGGTCCAGTCGTGACTGACTCTGGGGTTGTGGCACTCATCTCGCTTTACTGGCCAAGGAAGCCGGCGTACAGCTTCCAGGTCATGTGGCCAGCATGACTAAGCCGCTTCTGGCGAACCAGAGCAGCACATGGAAACGCTGTAGTGGTACCTATTTATCTACTTGCACTTTGACGTGCTTTCGAACTGCTAGGTTGGCAGGAGCTGGGACCGAGCAATGGAAGCTCACCCCATCGTGGGGATTTGAACCGCCGACCTTCTGATCAGCAAGCCCTAGGCTTCCAGGTCATGTGGCCAGCATGACTAAGCCGCTTCTGGCGAATCAGAGCAGCGCACGGAAACACCGTTTATCTCCCCACTGTAACGTTACCTATTTATCTACTTGCACTTTGATGTGCTTTCGAACTGCTAGGTGGGCAGGAGTAGGGACCGAGCAACGGGAGCTCACCCCGTTGCAGGGATTTGAACCGCCGACCTTCTGATCAGCAAGCCCTAGGCTGTGTGGTTTAACGCACAGCGCCACTTGTGTCCCTAATAGATACCTATTAGGTCTATAAATTACCATATAGCAGGGGTCCCCAAACTAAGGCCCGGAGTTAAGCAGTCTGCTGTGACGTCTGGTCGCTGGGGGAGGAGAAGGAGGGAGGAGTACATACGGGGAATTCTGTTCCTTTGTTCTCTGTATTGCTGTAATTACTTTTGTTTTCAACCGGCAGCCATGGAGTGCCATGGAGTGCTGTTCGCTGGGAGTTGCAGATTCATTGCTTTGTAAATAAAGACTTTAGCTTAGAACAGGGGTCCCCCAAACTAAGGCCCAGGGGGCGGATGCGGCCCAATCACCTTCTAAATCTGGCCCGCGGACGGTCCGGGAATCAGCATGTTTTAACATGAATAGAATGTGTCCTTTTATTTAAAATGCATCTCTGGGTTATTTGTAGGGCATAAGAATTTGTTCATTCCCCCCCCCCAAAATAGAGTCTGGCCCCCCACAAGGTCTGAGGGACAGTGGACCGGCCCCCTGCTGAAAAAGTTTGTTGACCCCTGTATAGCATATAAGCAACAACAACAACAACAACAACAACAAAACAGCGACCATTTGTTGTTGACAAAGGACAGCTGGACATATAAAGGGCCCTGTGACCTTCAGTAGCTTACGGCTTCATCAAACCTAAATCCGGCCCTGCGCAAGCAGGATTCAAACACGAGTGCCCCCTCTCTCCTCCAGTGGTTTCCAGCAACTGGGATTCAGAGCATAGCCATTGTGGCTAGTGGCCATCGATCGCCTTCTCCTCCATGCCTTTGTCCAGTTCTTCCTAAAAGCCGCCTAGGTGGGTGGCCTTCATCGCTTTCTGCAGGGGCGAGTTCCAGAACTGAACAGTGCGCTGTGCGAAGAAACACTTTCTCAAGTCAAGTTCAGGACAGGACGGTGAGAAATGGCAGCCAGAGTCATTACAGCCCTTAGCTTCCTCTCACTGCCCAAATGCTACACTAGTTTTTGGAGCGGTTGTTCACAAGCTCTTCGGTGACGGGCCTCTCACCCCTCCTGCCCTCGGATTACACAAGAGCCGCAGAAAACGAGCGCACGCCAGTCGCTCAGAGTAATCCGCCACTTGTTTTTTATATAACTCTTCTTTAAAAAAGAAAACCAACGGGTGGAAACAGAGATGAGCTGTAGCTGTTTTCATTTAGCGGTCTCTCAAAGAGCCTTTCTGGTTATTTGCTTTTGTTGAAGAACAAGGCGCAGCTTAGTCTTTGTTTCATTGCAACGTACATCTTAGTTTTTGCTCAGCGGCAGGCGTACTGCCTTTCCTCAATACAGGTCCTCATTGGAGAATCGGACCCTCAACATCTCCCATTAGCTGAGAAAACACCATTCCTCGCCTCGTCCCACCCGACAAGCACAGTTTGCATTTCCGGGAAGCTTAACGACGAGATGTGTCCCCTGGTTCAAGAGCTTAGCTGCCAAGTCTCCCGTTTTTCGCAGGAAACCCCTGGATTTTAATCTGTTTCCCGCTGTTCTCCCAAATGGAGAAAAATCCTGGAAATCCCCCAGATTTCCTACCTGCCAGGGAGCCTCCATTTGGGGTGCCGCTCTTCCCATGTGTGGGCACTGGAAATCAGACAGAGCGGCACCATAGCTGCCAAGTCTCCCGTATTCCCCGGGAAACCCCCGTTTTTCCAGCTGTTCCCAGTCGAAAAACGGATTTTTTTGTTTTTTCCTGGTTTATTCTGGCGCGGCGGCCATTTTGGAACTGGGCGGAGCATGCTCAGAAGCGACTTTTGATGCTGCTTTGCCCAGTTCCAAAATGGCTGCAGCGCGACTTCTGGTGTGGTGGCCATTTTGGAACAGGGCAGAGCAGCATCAAAAGTAGCTTCTGAGCATGCTCCGCCCATTTCCAAAATGGTGGCAGCGCTACTTCCGGTCTGCTACTTCCGGTCCAGTCCCTTATTTCTCAGGCCGGAACTTGGCAGCTATGAGCGGCACCGGAAGTCGCTTCTACGCATGCCTGGTGGCCATCTTGGTGGTGGCCGCATGCCCAATTTCCAATGCCCACGCATGGGAAGAGCAGCCCCGGAAGTTGCTTCTACGCAACTTCCAGTGCCACGCCGCATTTTTCAGTGGGAGACTTGGCAGGTATGTTCAAGCGATCTGACTCAGTTAACTGCCTTAGCCAATAGACTGATTCATCTGTTGATTCAGTTGGCATGCTTCTGCACCAAAGTCAAGAACTGAATGTTTCTGAAAACTTCTTCTTTTGGGTGGCATGCACAGGTGTTGCTTCCAGACCTTCAGCGCGGTGCCATAGGTCAGTGATATACAGTGCTATTTTTCTAGAAAAAGATGTTCTGGAACTCACCCCTGAACATGCCCCCGGGGCTGGATTTAGATTTGAAAATCCAAGCCCTAAGCTACTGAAGGTAATGGGGCCCTTTGTATGTCCAGCTGTCCTTGGTCAACAACAAATTGTTGCTGTTTTATGTGTTGAATATATGCCATATGTATATTCAACACACGAAAGCAGTCACGAAATTAAAAGACGTCTGCTTCTTGGGAGAAAAGCAATGACAAACCTAGACAGCATCTTAAAAAGCAGAGACATCACCTTGCAGACAAAGGTCCGTATAGTTAAAGCTATGGTTTTCCCAGTAGTGATGTATGGAAGTGAGAGCTGGACCATAAAGAAGGCTGATCGCCGAAGAATTGATGCTTTTGAATTATGGTGCTGGAGGAGACTCTTGAGAGTCCCATGGACTGCAAGAAGATCAAACCGATCCATTCTTAAGGAAATCAGCCCTGAGTGCTCCCTGGAAGGACAGATCGTGAAGTTGAGGCTCCAATACTTTGGCACCTCATGAGAAGAGAAGAATCCTTGGAAAAGACCCTGATGTTGGGAAAGATTGAGGGCACTAGGAGAAGGGGACGACAGAGGACAAGATGGTTGGACAGTGTTCTCGAAGCTACGAACATGAGTTTGACCAAACTGCGGGAGGCAGTGCAAGACAGGAGTGCCTGGCGTGCTATGGTTCATGGGGTCACGAAGAGTCGGACACGACTAAACGACTAAACAAATATGCCATATGATAATTTATTGACCTAATAGGTATGTAAAGCCATTTGCACATGTTGCCATGAAATCAGTCCATGCAGAATGTAGGCACCCTATATATAGAAATGAGCAAACCAGTGATATTTTAGGGAGCAGGCTAGCAGGCAGGGCCCATGACTTACATCATAGGAGCCTACACAACACAAAACACTGTTGCTGTCTGAAGGTTTTATTTTATTTGTTTTTTATCTTCTATTTTGGAAATGGACATCCAGTTTTTTCCCCTTAAAAAAAATTTGGGCCCCCAAGAGAGTGGGGCCCTAAGCTATAGCTTGTTTAGCTTATACGTAAATCAGGCACTGCACGCCCCCTCCCCCCGTTATAATGCCAATCATGCCCACCTGTCAGGGATTGGACTAAGGAGGAAGGGTGGGAGCTGCCATCTCCTTTTTCTGAAACTTCCTAAGGGCAGGAGGACAGTATAGATTTAGAACAGCGGTTTGCAGAGGGGCATAGTCCAGAGGGGAAAAGCTGGGAAATACTCGGTGAGGAACAGCTAGAAGAGGAAGCAACAGGAGAGAGACAGCTGGCTGATTCAGTGTCCTTGGACAGCATTCCTTACCCCCCTTCGCCTAAGACTAGATGGGCTTAGAAAGTGATAGAACAGAAAACGCAACAGCAACAAGCTCAGATTACCCAATGTAGGAGTGACATAGATTAATGGGGATGGAGGGGGGTGAACCTTTACTGGGGGCAACACCATTTTTTTAAGAGAGATATGCATTCCTTCATCTCTCGCTGTGATTTATAAAGAACTTAGCTGGTAAGAACGCTCCTTTCAGTATCTCTACACCTAGAGACACCGAAAGATTTAAGGAGATTATTTATGTACGCAACCACGGCTGCGAGAATGTTGTTAGCCCAATGTTGGAAAGGAGAGAACATACCGACAAAATGGAATGGCAGACTAAATTGTTTGAGTACGCTGAGATGGCAAGATTGACAGGGAAAGTTAGGAATCAAGAAGATCAAAAATTTAACAGAGAATGGGATAAATATACAGACAATATTTAAAAGCAAAATAAAAAAATTCCTTCAGTAGCACCTTAAAGACCAACTAAGTTTTTATTTTGGTATGAGCTTTCGTGTGCATGCACACTTCTTCAGATGTGAAGAAGAAGTGAAGAAGTGTGCATGCACACGAAAGCTCATACCAAAATAAAAACTTAGTTGGTCTTTAAGGTGCTACTGAAGGAATTTTTTTATTTTGCTTTGACTCAGACCAACACGGCTACCTACCTGTAATATTTAAAAGAACACTGTAAACATGTAAAATCTTTGGCAGGCTTTGAATGACTTCTGCAATGTGATATAACTTTTTGGAAGTGCTGGATAATTCCGAAATAGATGCAAAGTAGATATAGAAATGTAGAAAACCCAGGTTGGGGAGGAGGGTAGTCTCAATATGGGAACAACAGTACTTTTTTTAAAACTTCTTTTATTTATACTACTGATGGAGAGTTACAACTGTGATTCATTGTATACAATCAATAAAGATTAAAAGAAAGAATGTTCCTTTTGTTTGATCTGCTTATTTACTGCCGCCGGGGGAGGGATCCGATTCCCCGAAGCCTGACACCACCTGAGAGTTGCTGGAAATGCGTTCCAGTGAGTTCCAGCTGGAAAAAAAACCTGGTGACAGATCACATACCATGCCTACATAGCGGCAGAGCTTCATGCTCCGCCACTGGGGGCGGAGAGCAGGCGCGCTGCCCCCAATGACGTGGCACGCGTTCTATGCGCATGTGAGCTGAGAGGGTTAATAGCTCAGCAATCGTCCTGGATCATGGGACGTGTCCATGTAAACAGGAAGTAGTACCTGTTGCTGTTGTATACTTTCTGTTATATAGGACTGTATGTTTGTATCCTGTTTCTGTTCGTGTCGCAGCTTCCAGCCAGAATGGAGATGAATTCTCCTGGCTGAGTTGCCCTAAGCAATAAATCTCTTTGTTTTAATGAACAAGGGAGTGGACTGAGTTATTTCACAGACACGGAGAGTCGGAGAAAGTTTCCGCTGCTGCAGACTGTTATCTAAACTTGAGAAGGAAAAGTTTCTGGACGTTTTGAAACAGAAGCAAAGACATTTGTGACGGAGCGTGCTGGGCGAGTTTTTTGCAAGTGTCTGGAACACAGCTAAAGTTGTTCGTAGGCAGATAGATTTCTCTGCTATCCTTCTGTCTCACAAAGCTGTGTTATTGATACCGGTAATAGCCAATTAGACAATTGGACTATTTAACAGCGCAGTGACGTGGCACACGTTTTGGGGGTGGGGCGCTGTGCGCAGTGACGGGGCGCACGTTTTGGGGGTGGGGCGGGCAGCGGCGATGGCCCCCCTGGGATCGCCCCCCTCGCCCCTATCTTCCTACGCCCCTGTGCCTACAGGAGTTGCTGCGCTTGGTCCCTGGGAAAGCTGCTTCCCACCAGTGTAAACCAGGGCTGGGGAATCTCAAGAGTCAAACCTGGCCCTTGAGGGTGCTCTCTCTGGCCCTTGGGCCTTTCTCTAGGACTTGCCCATCCTCAAGCCAAATAAATCACTGGCCCCCCTCCGTACCTCTCTTGAGTGTTTCTGCCTGGCTGGAATGTGTCCTTGAACTCTGATCATGCCCCTTGCTTGCCTGGATGGTGGCACTGAGAAGCGTGGGGTGGCAACATAAGAGTCACACCCAATATTAATGCTATGGGTTTGGGGGGTCAGTCTGGATGATATCTGTGGGTCCCTTCAGATGTCAAGGAGATAAAGAAATATACAACTTTTCGAAGACATCTGATGGCAGCGCTGTATCAGGAGGTTTTTTTTAAAAGAAATTGATGCTTTATTAGAGGCATTCCCAAACTTTGGCCCTCCAGATGTTTTGGACTACAATTCCCATCTTCCCTAACCACTGGTCCTGTTAGCTAGGGATCATGGGAGTTGTAGGCCAAAACATCTGGAGGGCTGCAGTTTGGGGATGCCTAATTTTTTATGTTTTATATATTCTGTAAGCCACCCAGAATGGCTGGGGAAACCCAGCCAGATGGGCGGGGTATAAATAAAATTATTATTATTATTATTATTATTATTATTATTATTATTATTATTATTATTCCAAGCCTCTGAGTCTGCTTCCATAAGGTTGAGAATCTAGTAGACGGTGAAGCTGAACTAGAGTGGTACCTCGACTTACGAACGACTCGACAACCGAATTTTTCGACTTACGAATGGGGGTAATGGCTGCGCGCTTACGAATGTCTCGACATCCGAAAGAAAACTGCGGTGGTTTTAGATAGGGATTTTTCGACTTACGGATTTTTAGATAGGGTTGCTTCGACTTACGATTTTTTTCCGTTTCCAATGCATTCCAATGCGTTTCCAATGGCGTTTTTCGACTTACGGATTTTTCGACCTACGAAGGTGCCTTCGGAACGGATTAAATTCGTAAGTCGAGGCACCACAGTTTCTTCGTTGGGCTAATGGCCTTAGCTGCTTAGCTAAGCATTGCCGTTTGCATGACTAAAAGAGTGCCCACGTTGCCATAGCAACAACCAAGCGATGGCTCTCTCCAGGAACGGCATTTCCCCACCCACCTACCTTACTTGGCTGGATGCCACGTGCAAATGAGGATGCATGCATCCCAGTATAGATAAAAATGAGTAGATGTGCAAAACGCCCAAGAGATGACTGGGCAGCTGCCCAAAGGAGAGGGCCGTCATTCACGCGAGCGCCTCTGAAAAGAGAAAAAGGATTCCCAGTAGCTGCGACATCGCTGAACATTTGGAACGTCCTCTGGAAGATATAATCAATGGTGGACAACATGGAATTCAGCAGTTCTCTGGATCCTCAGGAAGCTGCAATCGATCACAGGGATTGATGATCGAAGATGTGATCGGGAAAAGAGAACTCAGCATAAATAGGAGACAGATCAACCCCAAGCATTTGCATTTAATCAGCAGAAGGCTATCTTTCTCCTTTTCCCCACACTTTGGCTAGCTGTGCTTACCTGTCGAGAGTAAGCCCCATTAAATTCAGGGTAAACCTGCTTTTGAGTAGACCTGTATAGGTGTGACGCCCCTCTCCCCGCAAGGCTGCACAGAACTAATTCCTGTGCAAGCATTATAGGTGACCATAGAATCATACCGTGTTTCTCCAAAAATAAGACACCGTCTTATATTTATTTTTCCTTTAACCCCCCCCCCCCAACTATGGCTTATTTTCAGGGGGTGTCTTATTTTTTTCCTCTTCCTCCTCCTGCCACGGCCGGCATTGCTGCTGCGCCTATCACTGTGTCTTATTTTCAGGGTATGGTTTATATTCCTTGAATGCTTAAAAATCCTGCTATGGCTTATTTTATGACCATGTCTTAAAATAGGGGAAACGGGATAGGTAAAGGCAAAGGACTCCTGGACAGTTAAGCCCAGTCAAAGGTGACTATGGGGTGCAGCGCTCATCTCACTTTCAGGCTGAGGGAGCCGGCGTTTGTCCACAGATAGCTTTTTGGGTCATGTGGCCAGCAGGAGTAAACCACTTCACAATGGAGCACCGTGACGGAAACCAGAGCGCATGGAAACGCCGTTTAGCTTCCTGCCGCAGCGGTACCTATTTATCTACTTGCACTTTGACGTGCTTTCGAACTGCTAGGTTGGCAGGAACTGGGACTGAGCCACGGGAGCTCACCCCATCGCAGGGATTCGAACCGCTAACCTTCTGATCAGCAAGCCCAAGAGGCTCAGTGGTTTAGACTGCAGCACCACAGGAATAGGATTCCTGTGTTGATGAACATGGAAGCGGGAAAGCTACACTGCAACATCACTGCTTCCCTGACATCTCTGCATATTGCATTAATGTACTGTATGTAGGGAAGGGAGAGAGCGAAATCAGGCATGTAATTAAATGCACAAGTTCCCTCTCCCTCCAGACATCCAAAAACAGAAACGAACAGACTCCTTTCAGTTCAGCTTTTCAATTTTTCGTGAAAGAAATGCACACACCATCATGTAGATATGGGCTAGCTCGGCTCTGACTTCTGCTCAGTTCTGCTGGACAAAGGAAACAGGCTGCAGTCTGGGACAGAGTCATTGCTCACTCATAGCTGCCAAGTCTCCTGTTATCCCCGGGAAACCCCCGTTTTTCCAGCTGTCCCCAGCCGAAAAAACCGGATTTTTTTTGTTTCCCCCCCGGTTTATTCTGGCGCGGCGGCCATTTTGGAACTGGGCAGGGCAGAGCATGCTCAGAAGCGACTTTTGATGCTGCTCTGCCCAGTTCCAAAATGGCTGCAGCACGACTTCTGGTGCGGCGGCCATTTTGGAACTGGGCACAGCAGCATCAAAAGTCATTTCTGAACATGCTCCGCCCAGTTCCAAAATGGCCGCCGCGCTACTTCCGGTATGCTACTTTCGGTCGGGTCCCTTATTTTTCAGAGAGGAACTTGGCAGGTATGGCTCACTCCTAATATCCATCCAATCTTCACGGGGACTAGAAACCTGCCTTCTTTTTTTGAATGTAGAATTGGCATTCTTGACGCGGAGTTCAGTGCCCAGTGCCAACTCCCATGCTTTTACGGCGCGGTAAGAAAATACATCGAACCTGCCCCACTCCCGAGGTGTTGAAAAGTGGTTGAAAGGAAGATCGTAGAATCGGAAAGGGCCGTGAGGGTCATCTAGTCCAACACTGTGCAACCCAGGAATCCTTCGCCCAACGTGGGACCCAAACCCACAACCTTGAGATTATGTCTGTAGCTCCGAGGTTCCTGCATAATCCCGACAATTTATGTTACAGATGTAGATCTAGATGGAGAACGTTGCCCCCCTCCCACTTCACTTCCGCAACATGACACAGACAGACGTTTAACTCCGTGGTCCTGGCTTAGTTATACATCATTAATGCCTCTGCCTAAATAATGGATCGCTCATTAAAAATGGAACACTATAATATACAGTATATATCTTATTCTGAGATGGGGGAATCCTGATTGTGACCCAGAAATGTCACAAGGCTTGATGGTTGGTGGTTACTGAATGGGAAATCCTCGCCCAGCTTAAATAATAATGGAGATCTGGGATAGGTATGTGACTACTGGATTGTTAAGGAGAGGGGGGGGAGGATGGAGCTGACATGAAGGCTGGGACACAAAGGAATGGGCAAAAGAGACAAAGAGAAGGAATCATAGAATCATAGAGTTGGAAGAGACCACAAGGGCCATCCAGTCCAACCCCCTGCCAAACAGGAAACACCATCAAAGCATTCCTGGCATATGCCTGTCAAGCCTCTGCTTAAAGACCTCCAAAGAAGGAGACTCCACCACACTCCTTGGCAGCAAATTCCACTGCTGAACAGCTCTTACTGTCAGGAAGTTCTTCCTAATGTTTAGGTGGAATATTCTTTCTTGAAGTTTGAATCCTTTGCTCCGTGTCTGCTTCTCTGGAGCAGCAGAAAACAACCTTTCTCCCTCCTCCATATGACATCCTTTTATATATTTGAACATGGCTATCATATCACCCCTTAACCTTCTCTTCTCCAGGCTAAACATACCAAGCTCCCGAAGCCGTTCCTCATAAGGCATCGTTTCCAGGCCTTTGACCATTTTGGTTGCCCTCTTCTGGACACGTTCCAGCTTGTCAGTATCCTTCTTGAACTGTGGTGCCCAGAACTGGACACAGTACTCCAGGTGAGGTCTGACCAGAGCAGAATACAGTGGTACTATTACTTCCCTTGATCTAGATGCTATACTCCTATTGATGCAGCCCAGAATTGCATTGGCTTTTTTGGCTGCTGCATCACACTGTTGACTCATGTCAAGTTTGTGGTCTACCAGGACTCCTAGATCCCTTTCACATGCACTGCTCTCAAGCCAGGTGTCACCCATCCTGTATTTGTGCCTTTCAATTTTTTTGCCCAAGTGTAGTACTTTACATTTCTCCCATCCATGCAAGGACATCAGCGTAGACTTGTGTATGTATGTGTTTTAATAAATATGGGTCTCTTTAATACCCTGGGTGTCAGTGGTTAGAGGCCCTTATTTTTTAACACAAGAATGGAAATCCTGTGGACCGGGTGATATTGGTGGGACCCCGTCAGCTCTGACCAGCATGGTCACTTGTCAGGGATGATGGGAACTGGCATCCCAAGTCTTGAGATTCAGTGTGACATAATGGTTAGAGCTGCCTTTCTCGACCTTGGCTCCCCAGATGTTGTTGGGCTACAAATTCCAGCATCCCTAGCTAGCAGGACCCAGTGGTCATGGATGATAGGAGATGCACACAAACAGCATCTAGGGACCCAAGGTTGAGAAAGGCTGGGTTAGAGTGTTGGACCTGGGGTTCAAATTCCCACTCAGCCATGGAATTGTAGAACTGTAAAGTTAGAAGGGACCCCAAGGATCATCTAATCCAACCCCCCTACAATGGAGGAATCTGAATCATGTATGCCGCCTTCCAGGAGCACCTGAGATCTGTGGGATATATCCAGTCTTATATAACCAACATGCTTAACTCTAATTAATGCATGAAGGGGTTAAGACCATAGAGTAAGCTGTCCTGCCAGGCTTAGCTAGGTCACACCCACTCACCTTGGGAGGAAGCGCTACCAGACTCTTTGTTTTTTTCTCTTCCACCATGTGAACCCTTCCAATAACGGCGTCTGAGCTAGGTTGCTCCAATCCCAGGCCATGTGGCTTTAGCAAGCCACCTCTCTGTTTCTGTACAGATAATTTAGAAACTCGTACCATTTTTGAAACTAAGTTGTCTGTCTTGCTGCTGTATGAAAAAGCACATGAATCTGACCTTTGAAGAGTTTGTAAGTAAACCATTTTTTCAAGTTACCAAATGTGTGGTCTCTTTCTATGCTGAGGGAAGCGGGGAACTTTGGAAGCGACTTAGAAGGGGGTATTTTAAAGGTCTAACAGGCTACATTCCTACTCTTCACTTGGCTGCGTGTTTTGCGATTTTAAATCTGTTGGGGTTCTCTCATGAAAAGTACTTGCCCCGAACCTGGATCTAGGCACCCAGAGAACTATCCTTTTAACCACTAAAATATTGTTTCCCCTTTCAAACCAATGGAAACAAGATCTACAGCGCTCGCCCCACTAGGCAGCATCCCTAGTAACTGGCCTGTAAAGGCCCAGAGACTCTAGCGGCAGAGATTTGGAGCTTGACTCTTTAAAACAGGCACGGCAGACTTTTTGCTCTCCAGATGTTGCTGAAATCCAACCCTCGCCATTCTCAACTTGATGGAATGAATCCAGACGCAATTCTGTAAATGATTCCAGAGACAACAGAGGCTCTAGCACCACTTTATTGATTTTTTTTTAATTATTATTTTTTGCACTATGATTCAAATAAGTCTTTTATAAGTTTCATGCAGGCTACATGCTTGTCCCGACTGCTTACTCAGGAATAGAAGGCAGGGGCTTAGCCTCGACCAGGTGGTCCCGTCCTAAGGAAATGGGTTCCTTGTCTGTAGCACCGGTTGTTTTATTGGAGGCACTGAAAGCAAAAAAAAGGAAACAAGTCATCATGGCGCAAGACTAACCGAAAGCCTATTCTGTCACGCATAAAGGCAGCAGAACTTGCAATCATTTGCGTAGCGTGGAACTGCAGGATGTGGTCCATAGGCAGCCAACTAAGATGTCATTCGGATAAGAAGCTACCAAAATCAATAAACATCACTGTCTGTAGTCCATTACTTCAATGCGTCTACTCTGAGCATGGCTTTGTTGGATACAGCAATGGAGAAATTTTGCTGTCCCCGTAAGGCAGGCATGTCCAACAGGTAGATCGTGATCTACCGGTAGATCACTGGACGTCTGCGGTAGATCACTGGTAGATCATTGGCTCCCCCAAAGAAGCTGAACAACTTTGGCCATAGCTGCCAAGTTATCCCTTTTTTTAAGGGATTTCCCCTTATGCTGAATAGGCTTCCTCGCGAGAAAAGGGAAAACTTGGCAGCTATGACTTTGGCTCCCCTAAAAAAAGCTCAACATTTTACCTCCTCCCTGAAAAATCTCAACAACTTTGACCCGAACCCCCCCCCCAAATGGGCCTTCCTCCTTCCTTAAAAAAAGCTCAACAACTTTGACCTGAACCTCAAAAAAGGGGGTAGATTACTGCCAGTTTTTAACTGTGAGTAGATCGCAGTCTCTTGGGAGTTGGCCACCCCTGCCGTAAGGGGACAATGACAATATCTATTCTATTCTATTCTATTCTATTCTAAAAACTCATAAAAACAATTCATTGGGTAGGGTTGCCATACATCCGGATTTTCCTGGACATGTCCGGGATTCCAATAATGAATTTCAGGAAATCGGGAAATGTCTGGATTTTTGAAACTCTCGCCCAAAACTCAACAACTTTTTTCCCCCTACAACCCTATCATTGGGTGTTTCTGCTCTCAAAGGTTGGCCTAAACTGGAGCCACTAGGCTAGGCTGGTTTTGTTGCATGTTGAGCGCACTGTGAGTTCAATACCCCTCCCCCCATCCAATATTGGCTATTTAATGGATTTGCCTATTATTATTACTTGCATAGAATGCAAAACAACTCCCCCAACTGTCTAGTTAACGAGAAAATTAGAACTATGCTCCTGTAATGGAGTCATGTTGAAACTGGCTTTTGATATCGCACCCTGAAGGCTTACAATATGGAAGAGGTTTCACATTTTATATATGAATAATGCTTTGTGAGAGTGTTTATTTCATTACAGGGCTGTAGCCAAAAGGTGGACAATAATTTAACAGCCAAAGAGAGAGAGAGAGTTGTTTTCCTTTGGGTCTTTTTGTTTTTAAACTCAGACAATACGGCTCCTAAACATCCAAAGGACGATGATGTATATTCTAGTCTGAGGCCTGTCCCCTGTTGCAGATGAGAGATAGTTTGTCCCTAAGCGGGGGGGGGGGATTTATAATCCGTTTCCGCAAGCTGCACCTCTACATTCGCATTTTGAAATTTCAACCACATATCTTGGAGCTTATTCAAAATGACATCCCTGGCGTTTGCTTCCCTTTGAAGCAAAAGGTGGAGGCTGGCAAATGTTGAGTCGCAATAGGAACCCCTTTGCCATCTGTGAAGAACGAATTTGCCAGGATGTGCTACAGTGTGCGGGAAATTCTGATAGGCCACGATGAAGACTCGACTGCAGAGAGAGAAAGAAGACCAGAGATGGCCGGATAACTTTGATTCTCCCTCGCTTGCAAAGGTTTCCCCAAAATGATCCACTTGGTTCACATCTGCGTGTCACAAATAATCTTTTTTTTGCGTGTGTTTTGTAGTTGCATTCATGCTTTTGCATGTCTTAGAATCATAGAATCATGGAGTTGGAAGAGACCACAAGGGCCATCCAGTCCAACCCCCTGCCAAGCAGGAAACACCATCAAAGCATTCCTGACAGGTGGCTGTCAAGCCTCCGCTTAAAGACCTCCAAAGAAGGAGAGTCCACCACACTCCTTGGCAGCAAATTCCACTGTCGAACAGCTCTTACTGTCAGGAAGTCTTTATGGCATCTTAATCTCCCGGGACCTGTTTTTAGAGATGTTTATCGTGTGAATTGGGTGGGAAATCTGTGTGGGAGGGAAGGGTGAAAAACCCCTACCCGCCATGTGCAATGGTCTCCATCTTTAAAAGATGAAGGAAAATAATTCGCAGGAGCTTCGGTGCCCGTCTTCTTGCAAAAGCCCATCATATGGTATTTTTGAACATTCCCAGTGCTGGTGGGGTTTAGTGCATTTGCTAAGCAGATTTGCAGCATCCATTAAGCGGAAAGATCCAGTGGTCACAATCCCAAACAAATCGCACAAATGTACAAGCCTTTTGATCGGTCGTCTTAACGCTTGTTTTCGACTGGAGCGTTTTATTTTGTTTCTTAAGTATCTCTACAGGACTCTAAATGGCAATTTCCAAAGCCAAGTTGGACATTTCGTGCAACCGAATTCTTGGTGAGACCGGGTGAAGTTCTTGAGAGCATCTTGAAAGTGAAAACATTTATTATGGCGTGTACTTGCGTAGGCGTGAGAGACAGAATATCTGGGTGTGCAAGGCATTTATTTTATGGGAATTTAATGTAGAGAATGCAACTTATTCTTAAGGACCAGGACACTGGGTCCTGTCTCTGAGCTTCCTACAACAGCTGGCTGACTGGTGGATTTGTTAATCATGGTTTCTTCATTTCTCGTTTTCTCAGTCCACTATATTTCTGCTTAAGTTTGCAATTAAAGAAACAGCTCCTCGTGAACATTCAGCACCATGTTAATTCCTCTTTATCCCAATACATACATTTTTTTTGTATGCAATTTTGTCTAGTAATATGCATTTTCACACTTGATTTCCCCTAACATAATGCATTTTTTGTACACACTTTTGCGTTGCTGAACTGCATTGCAAAATTCAGAGAGGTGTGGATGTTGAAGGCGACCTGTAGGTTAGGTAAATTTGCATCGAAATGCAATCCAAACCAAATCGCTTCCCCATCCTTGATGACTGTTGTGGTGACGGCACAGGGGAGGAGTCCTTTTGCAGTTTTTCCAAATTCAGTGCAAGTGGAGAGAGATTCCCACCCCCAAAATGCCTCTGGTTACCTCCTTCCCTTGTTTTTAGTTCAGCGCTCAGAACCAAAATGGTTTCCAGCCTTCCTCTAAATAAAAGCGAGACCTCATGAAGCATGGGTTTCTTCCATTCGAGCTTTTCCTTCAAACATTTTATGGCGTTTGTCTAAATCAGGCCTTGTCCAGGAGTGTGGTGGTGCTTTCGTCTCCAGCGACGGGCTAGAACAGGCACCCCTAAACTGCGGCCCTCCAGATGTTTTGGCCTACAACTCCCACGATCCCTAGCTAACAGGACCAGTGGTCGGGGAAGATGGGAATTGTAGTCCAAAACATCTAGGAGGGCCAAAGTTTGGGGTTGCCTGGGCTAGAAGATGTTTTTCTGCCTGAGGCAAAGACCAAAATGGCTAAACCAGCCCATTTCATGTGCAGGAGCTGGGCTGGCTGACAGCTGAATCTTATTTCAATACTGGGAATGGGGCTGTGCCCGTCTGAGGCATTTAAATGAATCATAGAATTGTAGAATCGGAAGGGAACACGAAGGTCTTATCTGTGGGATGTGAAACACAGAGCAGTCAAGTACAACATTCCTAGAATGGACATGCTAGGGGATGCTTTGTACCAGCCAGGGGAAGAGAAAACTTCCAGTTTCCTCCTGAGCTGGGACAAACTTCCTCTGCATGTGACTAGTGTTGGGTTTCTTGAATAATCAAAGTTGCTTTTGAGCCGGTCTAATGTCTATACTGTCTGTTTAAGAAAAACAGGTGCCGGTAATTTCTGTTTAATCGCTCGCAGGCTCTACTCCATGTATATAAGGCTCTGTTGGAAAGCATTTTGTGTGGTAGTTGTGTGGGAGTATGGTGGGAGGTTTGGCATGTGGGTATGTAAAGTTGCTGGGAGAGGGAGCGTTTATCTTTAGTTTAAAGTCTCTTCCGAGTCAGTTTGTTTTTCTGTCAGAGAAAACCAACCTTTTGTTTTTCTTCTGTATACTTTAAACAGGTATACTGCTAGTCAGGGGTTTCATGCTAGGTTGGGGAAAAATCTTTAAACTCTTGGTGGTGTATTTTAGCCAAGTCAACGTCTGTTTGCGTATTTTGTTTTTCTATAAACTCTGCATGAAGCGTACTTTGATTTGTCCCATCTTGGTATCTCATTTCCCCAGCCTTAAAGTTCAGTTCTCCACATTTCCACATTACGTTCACAATTATTATTTTTAATAAAAAAAAGCCTTCATGAAAATTCATCAGCATTTTAGTGCGTTCCCCCACCACAAACACATTTATATATACAATTTTGCCTAATATTCACATTTTTGCAAAACACTTGCTCCTAACAGAGTGCTTTTTTCGGGTGGGATGGGGTGTCTGCTATTGCCACTAATATATATGTTTTAATGCACACCACCTTCTTTACCATAGTATTTGCTTGCTTGTGCACATTACTTGGCTAAAGAAAAGCATTGCAACATTCAGAGAAGCGCATGTTTGAAAAGGTGGCTGTGTTTCAGTTCGTGCAGAGTTTTGCAAAGTGTGAATTGTGTAGGCTTATTTTTAAATGCAAACGGAAGCAAACTTTTGCGTCCACCCCTACTTTCACCCTCCTCCTCCTCCTCCTATTATTATTATACCTAATCGATCAATCAGCTCAAGTTTGAAAGAGAACCAAACTTTGCAGAGCAACGTTCTCGCAATTTCTCCCGGATGAAACTAAGATCTCTTGTGGGACTTACAGTCAAAAAAAAGGAAACATCTTTGGCTTACTCAATTTGGAGGGTAAAAACAAAAATCGAGGAAGTGGGTGTTTGTGTTCAGCATTTATTTATCGTTGTCCATGAAGAAGAAAGTGACCCTCTATTTGAACAAACACACCACAATCCATTGGCTATACATTAATGTAGGTCTGGCTGTGATTATACTAACAGCAAAACTGAAGGCAGTACTGAGACAGTGATCTCTTAGCACAGTTTAGGGAGACAATTCCCCCCCCCCCGGTGATAACGCAGCAGAATCGAGGCCACAAAATATCCCTTAAGACATCTTGGCTCTGCCTTGCAGAATCATGAGCATGGATGAGTTTGTGAAAAGACCACACAATCTCTCCCCCCCCCCCCAACAGAAACACTGCAGATGAGCAAAGCGAGTGATTGTGGAATTTATTTCAGATTTTTTTTGCAAAGCCAAGGTGGGTGGGGGTGTCAACAAGCCGTGAAGAGGACTTTAAGCACCATCTCACCAAAAAGAGGATATAACAGTGTACAACGAAGGAGGTGATCAAACAAGCAGACGAGAAAGCGCAGGAATATTCAAAAGGAAGGGGGGGGACGGGGACGGGAAGGGAAGCCAGCAAGCAAATATTTGTACAACTAGGAATGCAAAGAATGAGGGAGTTACAGAAGTTTTGCCGAGACACAGTTCAGAAGGAAAACCTGAATGGCTGAATGAAACGAAATCATATTTTGCATCCAAGACCGCAGGAGATTTCAGGTGCTGTTGCTATATGATCGGTCTTAAAAGAGACACTTGGGTGTTAACCAGAGAAAATATGAGTTACTAAAGGCCTTTCGCACCCTCCATGAGCCATGAGGATTTTTAAAATAAAATAATAATAATAATAAACCCACATCCTTGTTTCATTAGTGTCGAGTTTCCCCATGGACCCGGAGGGGCATCTTAGCATCCTATAAGAGGCCAGATGAGCATTTAAGCTGCCCAGTTATGCTTAATGGGGCTTCGGATCAAAGCAGAAAATGCATTAGTTCAGATGTGGCCAACCTTTGGCCCTCCGGATGTTGCTGAACTACAACTCCCACCACCCCTGGTCATTGGCTATGCTAGCTAAAGCTGATGGGAGTTGTAGTTTGGAGACATCTGGCAGATCCAAGGTTCCCCGCACTTGGATTAGATCAGTCTTCCCCAAACTTGGGTCTCCTGCTGTTTTTCGGAATACAACTCCCATCATCCCTCGCTAGCAAGACCAGGGGTCAGGGATGATGGGAAATGTAGTCCGAAAACAGCTGGAAGCACTGAATTAGATCAGGCATCCCCAAACTTTGGCCCTCCAGATGTTTTGGACTACAATTCCCATCTTTCCCGACCACTGGTCCTGTTAGCTAGGGATCATGGGAGTTGTAGGCCAAAACATCTGGAGGGCCGCAGTTTGGGGATGCCTGAATTAGATCAACCTTTGCTAACCCGGTGCCGTTCAGACGACAGTTCTCAAATCAGCTCTAGCATCAGGTTGGCAAAGACTGCGCTAGATGCATTCGAGGTGTGTGAGTTTCCTTATTTCGGGTGTGTGGTTTTTGTTGTTCAAATAGCAATCTCAGTGAGGGGGTGGGAGGTCAGGGTTCTGATTGTGCAGGGAGACCTGGAGCCACGCCTTCCCTCCTGCACCATTGCCCTGGTGAAAAGTGCGCACACACACCCCTAAGATGCTATTCAGCCTGGCGTAGGAAGCTCCCGGTTCCCTGCCTTGTTCAGCTGCCTGAGCCAGGCTGAATCATATCCCGGTTCTGCACAGGACTGGAGATAGTATACCGGAAGTATACCATTTTTCCTATGGCTACCCTTTGCTCCGTGTGTCAATTGACAGTGCTTCAAAGATCAAATGAAGCCCCAGGCTTTTCTCCCTCGACTTTCCAAATCCATTCCCTGTTCCCGTCCACCCAAACAAATATCTGCCACCCCAAATTTATGAATACAGTGGTACCTTGGTTCTCAAACGCCTTGGTACTCAAACAACTTGGAACCCAAACACTGCAAACCCGGAAGTAAATGTTCCTGTTTGCAAACTTTTTTTCCCAGAAGCCGAATGTGGATCTGTTTTGAGTGTTACGCTTCCGATTTGAGTTCCACCCTTCCGTTTTGAGTGTTACACTGAGGTCTGTCTGTTTCTGCTATTTATTTTGCGTTTTTGTTTTTGTGGCTTCTTTGTTTCGTTTTCGTGACTCTGTAGAACCCAGTTCAGCTACTGATTGATTGATTGATTGATTGTGTGTGTGACTGCAGTACATTGTTTAATGCTTTCATTTTATGGATCAATTGTCTCGTTAGATAGTAAAATTCATGTCAAATTGCTGTTTTAGGGGTTGTTTTTTAAAAGCCTGGCACAAATTAATCCATTTTGCCTTATTTTCGATGGGAAAGCGCGCCTTGGTTTTGGAACGCTTTGGTTTTGGAACAGACTTCCGGAACGGATTAAGTTTGGGAAGCAAGGCACCACTGTATGGCAAGAAAGAAAGGGAAATGATTTATTCCCAGCTTGAGCTGGGTATTTGAAACTCCCTGTTTAGCTGGGGAAAGGTTGAGGCAATGATCCCACTATGGTGAATTAGATTGCTGTGCTCCAGCTGGCAGAAATTCAAGAAGAAAAATGGACCCAGGGCAGTTTTAAAGGTTGTGGATTCCTTAGGGTGATGGTGGTTAAGCTAAGGAGTTAAAAACAACAACAAACTTCTTTAGAAAAACAGAGATCTACCCCCTGGATCATGGCCCAACTTTTTGCTGCAGGGCTCTCATGGAGCATGTAGATGAGATGCTATCGCAGAGAAGGAAATAGCATCTTTTCAGAGCTGCAAATTTTTATAATCAAGCAATGTCCATGCAGGTGTCCCCCCCTTTCCTTTTTAAAAAAGCATTCTGAATAGCAAATGAGCATTATGAATCAATCAATGAAGCTCTCCACGATGCACGAATCTTTGTTGAGATTTTTTCTCTCTTTTTAATGCATCACACATTTGCAATTATTTCTACGCTTCTGCTTCCTGATGGATATTCCTGCATTTCTCCCAAAGCACTGGAGGTATAAGAACCTTGCCCCCTCCCCACCTCCCCACCCCACCCCCCCAACAACCCTTCCACAAACACACAAACCTGGCTATACTTCATACTCTACAAGTTCTAATATAGGTACACTTGGAGATACAGCACAGAATTTTGTTACACATACTCTATAGCCGAAAGCATTCGGGAGCAAGCCTTAATAGAACACGTCACACACAAATACAGTACGGTTTTTGCATTCAGTTCAGTAGTCAAGCCAAGCCCACAACATTTGCTACCCGGTTATCATACAGCTCACCCCACCCTCTCCCCCCCACCCCACCCCAGCCTAGCCTCTGAGGCTGCAATCCTAAAAGCTCCACTTTACATGGGAGTAAGCCCAACTGAATTCAATAGGCCTTACTTCTGGGCAGACATGGTTAGTTAGGTCTGCAGCCCAAGATCTGTTTCCCCCCAACCTGGTTCTGCGGCAAAGACATGTATCTCTGCTTCTTTCTCACCTATCTCAAAAATTTACATTCTGCAAATCTTGCGCTCTATAAATAATAATATTAAAAAAGATTCATGGGGAGTGGGGGGGGGGAGGGTGGAAGCCTTCCTCGAACATCTCCATAGCGACTGCGGACCTGGAAATTTGCCCTTTTGATCCATCCCCCCGCTCGCCCCTTCCTGTTTTGTTAACATTCTTTTAAAAACTAATTGGCAATTTTGGGCCAAAGAGCAATTAAACCCAACGGCTGCTTCTCTAGAGACAGTGGATTATTTATTTTTTTCCCCCAATCGCTTGCAGTGGTGTTCTTACTTGTACATTTGGAAGAACCAGAAAAACAAACAAACTAAAAAGTGTTTTGTCCTTGACAGGACAAGCACCCAGGGCCTTTGAGTGGTGATGTTACCTAACCCTGGATTTTCAGAACCCACCTGGAGAGATACTAACTAGTACTCTTCAAATTTGTGATGGTGGTTCAGCAGCGATCAGCTGACACTTGTATGACATCATTGTCAGTTGCGTGACATCATCATGAGGTCATTTGCTGGTGCCGGCTGTCCTCATCAGACTCCAGTTTTGTACAGTCTTTCACATCACACCTGCATGAATATCTGACATAGCATACATGCGACACACACACACACACACGCTTGATCTGCCCTTTTTCGGAGGCGAAAACGTTGGGCAAATCAGGACGTCGGTGCACGTGGCTGCCAGGTGGAGACCTTGAAATTTCATGTTATTTTCAGCATGGGTTGGGATTGAGGAGAGGGTCAACCCAGCCGCCTCTCTCCATCCTTGGAATGAGTTCTCTGCTGTTGGCAATGTATGAAAACCAACCTCTGCTGAGGACAACCGGTCCCAACATGCGAGCTCAGGTAGGGCTAGGAGAGACCTCTGAAACCTGGGGAGCTGCTGCCGGCCAGTGTAGGCAATGCTGAGCAAGATGGAATGCTGGATGGTAGAATGCAGCTTTCTGTATGACATAATCTGAAATCAGCAGGGTTCTGGCAACGCCATTTAGACTGATCACAGAAATCCCTGGGTCTTTATTTATATTCTGGAAGTTCCCTTTTTATTTTCTGGTTTCTGATCTACTTCTGCAAGGTGCTAGCTCTGAACCTCAGAGCTACGTAGACTTGAAAGCTGAAAAACAGCATTTCCTCTGGGAGACGTTTACAATTTTTGAAACCTCGCACGGTGCAGGCTGCGGATGTCCAAAGAAACTAGGTTAATGGGAATTGCATCGGCTCCTGCTGCAAACGGGCATGGTTCCTCCCCCCCCCACCTCTTTCCTTCTGTCCTGCTTAGTAGAACTTTCTCCTAGTGACATCACAACCATGAGACGCTCTCCACCCTGGTTGGCCGAGGCGGAGCTAGGAAATATGGAACGCTGTGACATCACAGCAAGCGCCACGTTCTCCTAAGGCATTGTGGGTGGGAAGGGGTGGGCCCTCAAATACTAGGTCACTGGTTTTGCGTCCGTCCTCAAAACTGATTCTAACCAAGGGGCTGATCCTGCCCCCTTTCCAAGTTGCTTAGGAGTGGCAAGACGGTCCCATTCACCCCCACCAAAAATGCAAATATCTCATTACTTTGACTTAAAAAAAAAACCACCTCAAGGAGGTTCAGGAGAGCTACCGGATAGATTATTTTTTACACACGAACTTATATTTATTTTACACCCTCTCTTAGTGGTATGAATTGAGGTTATTCTTCTTCTGAGCTTTATAGGCTAAGGCATAAGAAAGGGGCACTCGGGTAGAGACTTGTATTTGCTTCTAAGGGAGCTGGAAGGGGTCCAAAGGGGATTCTGTTTTAAGTGTATGAAAACACACACACACTCCTTTTGCCTCATTCTTGCCCCTGGGTCCAACAGGTTTTGCAGGATTTTGTGATGCCAAAAAAAACAGGCCAACCTGTTTCTCCGGGGCGAAAGCTGGACGAGGAGACCTATCTTCCAGCCACCCTCTTATTCTAATTCTCCCCTAAATCTCTGGATGTACATAGATTGAAAACTAATCTGCTGTGCCTTTCCCTGCCTCCTATTACGCTAGGCAGCCAAACACCCCCCCCCCAAAAAGGGAGGCTTTCTAATCCGCCTTTGAAATCAAAGATAAAAAGCTTCTAATACAATTGGAACACAGGCAGATTAGAAGCCTCTAATTAAATTTGTGGCCTTTATTTAAAAAGAAAAGAAAAAGAAAAGAAAAGGAAGGGGGGGTAGAAAACGAGAGAAAGAGAGAGAGAGAGAAAGAGAAAGCAAGTAAGTGCAGTGAAATTTACTCTTTCGCCTCGGCCAATTTATTGTTTATCTCTTTACTCTTCTCCTTTTCCTCGGCGTTTGTTCCGCTGGGCCCCTCGGTGCTCTTTTTCTTGGACGGCCGGCTCGAAACCATCTGCTTATCTTTGGCCTTTTTCAGGGGTTTATGGCTGGTGGTCGTCTTTTTTGGCTTAGAAGGCTGAGGGCTCGGCTTCTCCACCTGGGCGGGCGCAACCGACAAGCCACCGCCGGCACAGAGAGAAACGACACACACACAACACACAAGGAAAGGTGAGGGGGAGGGAGGAGAAAAGTGGATTTAGAGAGGCGTTGCCAAACGGTGGCAAAGGTTTCATCGAGAGGGCAGCGTCAAGGAAGCGCTGCAGCCTTTAAGCCAGGCATAGGCAAACTCGGCCCTCCAGATGTTTTGGGAACTACAACTCCCAGTGTGGTGTAGTGGTTAAGAGCGGTGGACTCGTAATCTGGTGAACCGGGTTCACGTCTCCGCTCCTCCACATGCAGCTGCTGGGTGACCTTGGGCTAGTCACACTTCTCTGAAGTCTCTCAGCCCCACTCACCTCACAGAGTGTTTGTTGTGGGGGAGGAAGGGAAAGGAGAACGTTAGCCGCTTTGGGACTCCTTCGGGTAGTGATAAAGCGGGAAATCAAATCCAAACTCTTCTTCTTCTTCTTCCCATCATCCCTGACCACTGGTCCTGTTAGCTAGGGATGATGGGAGTTGTAGTCACAAAACATCTGGAGGGCCGAGTTTGCCTATGCCTGCTTGAGGTTGACTGGTTAAACTAACCTGTCCTAAGAAGCATTAAACCAGGCATCCCCAAACTGCGGCCCTCCAGATGTTTTGGCCTACAACTCCCATGATCCCTAGCTAACAGGACCAGTGGTCAGGGATGATGGGAATTGTAGTCCAAAACATCTGGAGGGCCGAAGTTTGGGGATGCCTGCATTAAACCCTCTTTGTGTATGTACCACCATCGGCCGCAAGATTTTCCTTGCATCTCTATCTATATATATAAAGTCCAAGTTGTCCCTGCGTCCAAGCTGTCCCGTGTGTCCCTGGGTCACTGCGCATGTCCCCCAGGGACTGGACAGCAGAGACTGGACACACACGCGCGCGTGCTCTCCCCACCCCCCACCTACCGTTTCCCTGCGGCCGCCAACCGCTGATCCCAGCCGGACTAAGCGTTGGTGGGGGGGGGAGAGAGAGCGAGAGCGCGTGTGTGTCCAGCAATGTCTCCTTCCTGTCACTTCCCGTTTCCCGGCGGCGGTGGACCAAGGGCGGCCAGGCTTTCCCCGTCGCCGTAGGCGAAGTTCGCGCCGAAGCGCGCCATGGCTGAGGGATGCTAAGCCCAAGCGCCGGACTCCGCCTCCCCTCACACCATCCCCTCGCGCGCTCTCCCTCCGTGAGGGACCAGCCCGCGGGGGGAGAGGGCGCCGGGAAGCAGCGCGCAAAAAGGCGGGCGAGAAGGAGGACGAGGCTACTGAGGTGCCGCCGCTCTTGCTGCTGCTGCCGCCGCTGCTGTGCTGCCTCTCCACGGCCGAGATGAGCTAATCCTGCCCGCCCGCCAGGACGAACCGCCTGCGAGGAGGAGCCCGGCGACCCGCGGACCTGACAACCCTCCCTGTCTCCTTGCTGTCGGCGGCTGCGGGAGAGGAACGGAGGAGGAGAAAGCAGCGCTTTCTCCTCCTCCGTCCCTGTCCCCCTGCCGCCAACAGCAAGGACAGGTCCCAGGGTTCGGAGAAGCGCTGCGCAAGCGCTTCTCCGAACCCCAGGATGTTCTAGCGCCCGTTATTGAACGGGCTGAAATACACTAGTCTGATATAATGTGGTACCTTGGTTTGAGAACAGCTTAGTTTATGAACAACTTGGATTAAGAACGCTGCAAACCCGGAAGCAGGTGTTTTGGTTTGTGAACTTTGCCTTGGAAGCAGAACATGTTCCGCTTCCTGTCGAGTGTGTTGCGTTTGTAAATTGAGTCCCCCGCTGCTATGGGAAAGCACGCTTTGGCTTAATAATGCTTTGGTTTAATAAGAACGGACTTCCAGAACGGATTAAGTTCGTAAATCAAGGTACCAGTGTATATGGGGTGTATGGAGCGTTAGGGGGCAGTTAGTACCTCTGGTGGTGCTCCTTCTGAGGTAGTTTGTCCACCTTTGGTCCCCACCCTGCACTCGGCTCTCACCTGTGGCTCCAAGAAATTGTCAGTAGGCGACAGCAGCCACACCCTAGACTGGCCAGCTAAACCAGGTGAGGGTAGCTGATGGGGTCTCAAACCCTCAGGGAGTTAGGGGTTCCCCCTGCATGTGAAGACAGGCTCTGGCAGATTGAGTGGGTGAGACTAAGAGCCATACCTGCCAAGTTGCTGTCAGAGAAATAAGGGACCGGGCCGGAAACAGCAGACCGGAAGTAGCGCTGCCGCCATTTTGGAACTGGGCGGAGCATGCTCAGAAGTGACTTTTGATGCTGCTTTGCCCAGTTCCAAAATGGCCGCCGCGCCAGAATAAACCGGGGAAAAACAAAAAAATCCGTTTCTGCACATGCTGTAGAGCAGAGATATCCAGCTCCCATGAAACTGTGATCTACTCACAGAATTAAAAAAAACTGGCAGTCAGGTCAAAGTTGTTGAGCTTTTCTAGAGGGGCAGGTAGAAATGTTGAGCTTTCTTTAGGGGGAAACGGAGAAAGTCAGCGAAAACTCCGCCTTCTGTTCTAGTGATCATGTGCAAATGGAGAGTGGGTGAGGGGGGCGGGGCCAGTTGTGAGCATTTTCACCCCTCCCATTCTGAAAATCTGGTGATATCTGCTGTTGGGAGGGAACAGTTAGGAATTGTTACTTTGTTGTTTTTCATTCCTGACTCTGCTCTCTGCTGTGTGCTGTGTGCAGTTTAATATCTTCTGTAGACAAGATGGCTAAGTGAGAGGCTGTAACACTCACAAAGCCAGATCTGTAAATATGCAGTAGTTAATAGAAATAAATGAGGAATGTTTTGAAACCTCTACAAATGCTTCTGCTGTTTACTGCTGATTTGGTGCTCATAAAGCCCAGTTATGAGTCCATGATTCCCGGGTGTATGCTGAAGGTGTTCCAGACGTCCTGCCCAGGCATAGGGGCCTAAGAAGACCTGGACAGATCCTGGCATTTACCCACATATGGTAGCAGGCGGATAGTTGCTGGTAGCAGACTGGTGGTTGCAGATGGCTATTGATGGTTGGATAATTGGATGTTTCTGATCCATTTCCATCTGATGCTGCACATCGGAGTTGAGCTGTGAGCTGAAGCTGTTTTTCAAGCTGCTGTTTGATTTACAGAAAAGGTATGTTGCTGGCTGCCAAGAAGACAGCAGAGACGCTTTTCCAGTTTGCCTGTTAATTGTGCTGAGTGGGGAGAGAAGTTGCTGAGAGAGTCAAGAGTATTTGGGGTGCATGAAGGGAAGTGTCTTGCTGTTAACTAAACACAGGCATGGCTTCTGCACATTCTGGCCAGATGTCTCTATCTTTTCCTCTCCTTACACCAGAGACCTATCCTACATGGCAGGTCAAAATGAAAGCACTTTTACAAAGGGAAAAGCTTTACCATATTATAGAAGATGACCCCCCTAATGAGGATGATGATGGATGGCCAGCGTGGCATGAGGCAGACATGAGAGCCAGGGGGACAATTATTCTGAGTGTCCAGGACCAGTTGTTGGTCAACTTGGAGAACCAGCAGACTGCACGGGCTGTTTGGAATAAACTTCGAGATATGCATCTAAGACAAAATGCAGGATCCAGTGTGCTTTTCTTTAAAAAGCTGTGTAGGCTGGAATTGCAGAAAGATGGTGATTTGCCCAGCCATCTAGCCCAATTAAAACGTCTCAGACAAGATCTTGTCCAGCGAGACTTAAATATTTCAGAAGCTGTTTTTGCAATGCTTATCATAAACAGTTTGGATGAATCTTATGATGCTGTAGCTGCTCAATTGTCGTCTTTGCCCAATGACCGTCTAACAGAAGATTATGTGTCTAGCGTGCTCTTGAATGAGTGGGATCGCAGACAGACTGCTAGAGAAAGCAGGGACAAGGCTGTTGGAAATGCTTACAAGCCTTCAACAGGGGAAAGTGAAAGTGTTGCAAAAGCTCTTAAAATGCGCCGCTGTTTTTCTTGCGGAGAGGTCGGCCATTTTAAAAATCAGTGTAAAAACTCTTCAAAAAAGAAGGGCAACTTCAAAGGCAAAGGGGGAGGAGGCCGAAAACCCCAAGGGCCAGCTGCATCAAAGGCTTTGATCTCACGCAGTTCTAATCAACTCACACGTTCTGTTTTTGTTGTCGACTCAGGAGCGACAAGGCACGTGGCCAATGATAAAAATATCTTTCTTCATCTTGAGAAACAGGGAGGAGCAATTCATCAAGCGGATGGAACGACTATTAAAAGTTTGGCTCAGGGAACGGTTTCTTTGCAGAGCCTTAATGCAACAGTTAAAAATGTTATGTATGCTCCTCATTTGCAGGATAATCTCTTGAGTGTTTCTCAGCTAGACGCTCAAGGATTTAAAGTGGTGTTTGCAAACTCTCGGTGTGAAATTCTTCGAGATAACAAACTCATTCTTTATGCTAAGTGTGTTGATGGTTTATATGTATTGCCTTTTGTTACAGGTACAGCTGCTGGAGCAACTAAAGAAACTGAAAAGGCATGCTGTAATATATCAGTAGATAAGAATGAGAAATTGCATAACCATTGTATTCATGATTATCATCGTTTGTTTGGTCATTTGCATTTCCAGGCAGTAGGTAAAATGCAAAATATGGTTGAGGGCATGAAAGTTCAAAAGTGTCCTTATCATATGAAATGTGTCTCATGTGCAGAGAACAAAATTAAGCAAGCTCCCAAAGGTACAAAATCTGGGAGGGAGGTTAAGAAACCTTATGAGATTGTGCATGCAGACTTGGTTGGACCTCTAGCGCTCTCTAGAGGAAACTCATGTTATTTTTTGGTTCTGATAGATGCCTATTCTAGATATGTTTGGGTCTATATGTTACAAAAGAAGTCTGAAGCCTTCTCTAAGTTTCAAAAATTTTGTGCATGGCTCAGGAATGTTCACGATGAGCATGTACGTTGTCTTTTTACTGACAGGGGTGGAGAATTTTGTTCAGAACAGTTTGAAAACTTTACTGCTGAACAGGGCATAGAGCACATGACTGCCACGCCCAGATCTCCATGGCAGAATGGTTTATGTGAAAGAGTAAACCAGACCTTGCAACAAGGAATTAAAACTCTGTTGCATGATTCAGGCCTACCCAACCCCTTCTGGGCTGAAGCTCTATCGTGTTTCACCTATATTTACAACCGCAGGTATCAATCAGCCATTGATTGCACCCCATACGAAATGCTGTTCAAAAGGAAACCGTTTGTAAAACATTTAAAAATTTTCGGTTCTGAAGTTTGGGTGCACACTCTGCAAGGTGACAAACTGAGCAAATCTGGTCAACATGGCATTTTTCTAGGTTATGAAAAAGGTTCCTATCGTGTGCTGATGACAGACACAAACACAATTAGGCTGACCAGAAGCATGGATTGTAATCCAAAATGGGACAAAGTTGGCATTTTTCAATGTCATCCCATTTCAGATGATGAGGTGGTTAAACCAATTAACAAAGAGGCAAAACCTGTAATTGATGCTGATGGTAGCACAGATTCTGACACTGATACAGATGATCAGAATGAAAAGACCTCTTTTAAGAAATCAGATGGGTCTCACACTGATCTAGAGGTAGAATCTTTGCCAGATACAGGTCACCATTCTCCCAAGGAGGAGGAACCAGACCCAGAGGATCCCAGAGTATTGCGTAGATCTGAGAGAACTACCAAGGGACAAGCACCTAAACGATTTTCTAAAGAATTTGCTAAAGCTGCTATTTCAGATATGGCTGCCACTAGCAATCCAAACTCAGTTTTTGAACCAACTAACTACAAAGAGGTTCAAAATTTACCTGAAAAAGATGCCGAACCTTGGCTTAATGCCATGAAAGCTGAATTGAATTCCCTAAAGCAAAATGACACGTGGGAATTGGTTCCAGTAGAACCAGGCATGAAACTTGTAGACAGCAGGTGGATTTACAAAACCAAGACTGATCAGACTGGTAAAGTGGTCAGATATAAAGCCAGATTAGTTGCACGTGGTTTTTCTCAAGTTCCTGATCAGGACTATCATGAGACATATTCACCGACAGTCAAATTTGAGACAGTTAGGCTGTTGATGAAAATTGCTGCAGAAGAGGGCATGACCATATCTCATCACGACGTAAATACTGCGTTTTTGTACGGAATTCTCAATGAGAGTATTTACATGTCACCGCCAGACGGAGTGCAGATAAAAAAGGGAATGGTGTGTAAATTAAAAAAATCCCTGTATGGTCTAAAACAAAGTGCTCGATGCTGGCACACTAAGCTGACAGAAGTGCTGTTTTCCTTAGGTTTCCAGCAAGGAAAGGCTGATTCTTGTGTTTTTGTTAAAGAATCTAACCAGCACAAATTGTACTGCATTTGTTTTGTGGATGATATTTTGTTTTTCTGGAAGGATGCAAATATTTACAAAACCACTCTTGCAAAACTGCAAAAGCATTTTGATATGAAAGACCTAGGGGAAGTCAGCAATTATCTCTCACTGGAAGTAGAGAGAAATAAGCAAGGTGATGTTTTGCTGCATCAATCACGTAAGATCAATGATGTGATTGAAAAATTAAATCTGACAGATGCCAATTCTGTAGACACCCCCATGGTCACAGGGTACCAACATGATACTAATGCTAATGTTTTTCCTGACACTACATTGTTCAGAAGTGTTTTGGGTAAACTTAGTTTTATAGCAAGGTGCACAAGACCAGACATTGCTGTTAGCGTAAATTTGCTCAGCAGATATGTAAATCAACCTACAGTGCAAGACTGGAAGGCACTGAAACGCATAGTTAGGTATTTAAAAGGCACTATGCATTACAGGTTGAAGCTTACTAGCCAAAAATCTGGAGGTCTTGAGATCTATGCCGATGCCAGTTTTGGTAGTGATACAACTGATGGCAAGAGCACCTCAGGTGTGTGTTATTTGTACAATCAGTGCCTATTTGATTGGTCTTGTAAGAAACAGGCAACAATAAGCATGAGTTCATGTGAAGCAGAACTCAACGCTTTAAATTTTTCCCTCATGAATGTAGAGTGGTTGTTGCAACTATGTGAGGATATGAGAGTAAAAATTTGTTGTCCAGTTCAAGTTTATCAGGACAACAAAGCCTGCATAGAACTAATCCATTCAGAAGGGTGCAAGCAAAGAACAAAACATTTGCTAATCAAATTGCACCGTGCCAGAGAATGCATTCAGAAAGGAGTTGTAAAAGTCTCATATATGCCAGGGAAAGAAATACCTGCTGATGCTTTGACTAAAGCTGTTAATAAGGAACAACTTGGTATATATGTAAAGAAATTGCTTTTGTGCTAGATTTTCATAATGGTCAGAATGAAAAGGGGGAGGTTGTGAGCATTTTCACCCCTCCCATTCTGAAAATCTGGTGATATCTGCTGTTGGGAGGGAACAGTTAGGAATTGTTACTTTGTTGTTTTTCATTCCTGACTCTGCTCTCTGCTGTGTGCTGTGTGCAGTTTAATATCTTCTGTAGACAAGATGGCTAAGTGAGAGGCTGTAACACTCACAAAGCCAGATCTGTAAATATGCAGTAGTTAATAGAAATAAATGAGGAATGTTTTGAAACCTCTACAAATGCTTCTGCTGTTTACTGCTGATTTGGTGCTCATAAAGCCCAGTTATGAGTCCATGATTCCCGGGTGTATGCTGAAGGTGTTCCAGACGTCCTGCCCAGGCATAGGGGCCTAAGAAGACCTGGACAGATCCTGGCATTTACCCACACCAGATGCTCTTTTAACCCCGCAAAGGAAGAAGAGCCCGCGGTTGACCGAAACCTCCTGGGGATCAACCAGTCGTTCGTGGTCGACTGGCTGGACATCCCTGCTGTAGGGGCAGATTGGGGCTCGTTCACCTGGGAAGGGAGCTCATCTAGGAGAAGGCAAACTCTGATCCTAAACCTCCGCTGCCTTGTGGGACATCTTCGGGAGAAGGAAAGGCTCACGCGAATCCAAAGTGGAGTCTCTAAGATGGTTGGACGGTACCTTGTACGCCTCCTTCTGGCAACTCCTGCAGCCAAGCTGGTGCCAAACTCCTTGCTCTGCTTTCCTTTGGAGCACATTAGCGAGGCCGAGGGGGGGGGCAGCCCAGGACTTCCAGGCTTGTGCCCCAGAGAGGTCACTTTGGTGCTGCTAATGCACTGGTTTCACTTCGCCCCTAAAGGCACACTCCATTGTCTTTCAAGACAGATGGGTGTCAACAACCTATATTTCCAGTCTGTTTCTGAGCCACTGTGCGTTCTCCACTTACAGTAGACCTGTGCTCTGAGTTCTGGGCTGCTCTGCATGAACGAAGCTCTGGGTGCCCTGTTCACTATACAGTGGTGCCTCGCGAGACGAATGCCCTGCAAGACAAATTTTCCGCTTAACGAAGAGATGTTTCGAGCGGAGGTTGCCTCGCTAGACGAATTCGTTTTGTGAAAAATCCGTCTAGCGAATTGTGGTTTCCCATAGGAATGCATTGGAATTCAATTAATGCCGTGTCCAGAAGAGGGCAACCAAAATGGTCAAAGGCCTGGAAACGATGCCTTATGAGGAACAGCTTAGGGAGCTGGGTATGTTTAGCCTGGAGAAGAGAAGGTTAAAGGGTGATATGATAGCCATGTTCAAATATATAAAAGGATGTCATATAGAGGAGGGAGAAAGGTTGTTTTCTGCTGCTCCAGAGAAGCGGACACGGAGCAATGGATTCAAACTACAAGAAAGAAGATTCCACCTAAACATTGGGAAGAACTTCCTGACAGTAAGAGCTGTTCGGCAGTGGAATTTGCTACCAAGGAGTGTGGTGGAATCTCCTTCTTTGGAGGTCTTTAAGCAGAGGCTTGACAGGCATATGTCAAGAATGCTTTGATGGTGTTTCCTGCTTGGCAGGGGGTTGGACTGGATGGCCCTTGTGGTCTCTTCCAACTCTATGATTCTATGATTCAAATGCGTTCCTATGGGCAAAATAAAAATAAAAATAATTCAATGCATTCCTATGGGATTCTCTAGACGAATTTTTCACAAAACGAATTGACTCACAGAACGAATTAAATTCGTCTTGCGAGGCACCACTGTAATGTGTAATATAAAAATGGGCGTAACCCCCCTCCTTTTGGTCAAAGTCCTTTCAGAGTGGATTAAGCCTGCCTCCAAAATTGTAGCCAGATATATCCCAGGGAGTTTTGTGCAGGGCCCTTCTAAAACCTTGGGCAGTAAAGGCTGGGAGAGACCCCTAGCCAGGACCCCAAAGAGATGCCTCGATCTCTGCCCCTCACACACCACCACCATCCCCGAGAGGACAGAGAATGTCTGAAGAGGCTCCATGTGTGATGGTGAAGGCGGCATCCTGAATCCTACGGCACAAGGGAAGCTGGGAGCCATGCTACGGCAGTGCTCTGCAGATCCAGAGAACTAATCTGCTTACACCAGATCACGTATAGATTTGTAGTGAACAAATGAGGGCACACAGAGATACTAGGGGTTATTATAGGCCAGTGATGGCGAACCTATGACACACGTGTCAGATGTGACACGCAGAGCCCTCACTGCTGGCACGCGTTGTTGTTGTCTCTCCCCGCCCCCCCCATTTGTTCTCCCGCTCCTCCTCGGATACTTTTGTTGTTGTTGTTGTTCCTGGTAGCCAGAGATTATTGTGTTCAGCGATTGGTCTGTTTTTCAATTTGCTGAACCAGTGGATGGTTCTAATTGGGTGCAACAGGTTCGTTTTTTAACCCTTTCTGTGCTGTTTTTATTTGGCGCTTTTTAACCCTTTCTGTGCTTTTTTTTTTTTTTGGCGCTTTGGCAGACTATGACAGTGCTGCGTGTTAGTTCCAGCGAAGGTATTATTCATCATTTATTTCTGTTCTCTTTCCCCCCCCAAAAGCGTAGCAGCTTTGGGCAACCCCCCAAAAGCTCCAAAACTTTGGTCAGCACCTCTCCCCAAAAAGCTCAACAACTCTGGGCACTTTCTGATAAATAAGGGGTTTTTGGTTTGGTTTGGTTAAATAATTAGGTTTTGGTTTATTAAATACAGTTACTGTATATATTAAAATTATACATTTTTGTTATTTAAACTATAAATATTGCAAAATTATGTTTTTTTCTCTTTAAGTGACACACCACTCAAGTTATGCTTGGTTTTTAGGCGAATTTTGACACACCAAGCTCAAAAGGTTGCCCATCACTGTTATAGGCCCTGGAAACAAAACAAAAACCCAAGCCCTGCAGCTTCTGCAACAGGGGGAGCCTGATTTGATGGCTCCTAGTCTCTGTCGAATCTGGTTTGTGGAACAAAATGAAACTGAAGGAGTGTCTCCACCCCCCATCGTTCTGCCTGGACACTGAGGCCCAGCGTCGAGGGCCTTCTGGCGGTTCCCTCACTGCGAGAAGCAAAGCTACAGGGAACCAGGCAGAGGGCCTTCTCGGTAGTGGCTCCCGCCCTGTGGAACGCCCTCCCACCAGATGTCAAAGAGAATAACAACTACCAGACTTTTAGAAGACATCTGTAGGCAGCCCTGTTTAGGGAAGCTTTTAATGTTTAATAGATTATTGTATTTTAATCTGTTGGAAGCCACCCAGAGTGGCTGGGGAAGCCCAGAAAGATGGGCGGGGTATAAATAATATATTATTATTATTATTATTATTAATCACAGAGCAGTCCAAGGAGGTGATAACTTCTGAACTAGCCAACCAACTGGACATGATGTTGGTGGGATGCGTGGGGGGGGTTGGATCCTGCTTGCCGCGCAGAGACTCCCCCCTCCCCAAATTTGCCACAGAGCAGGGAGGGAGAACGTCCGCCCCTCCAGATGATGTTGGACTCCCATCAGCCCCAGCGAGCATGCATGAGGAAGCAACATACAAAAGTATGAAATAAATAAGTGTTTTGTTTCGGCGGGGAAGTATCCCACAGAGGAGCCTTGCTGCCCATCTCCCTTACCTTTGTCATTTCCTTGTAGGGCTCGCTGTACAGGCTCCGTATCCTCCGATGCTCGAGGAATTTGTTATCCGAAGGGCCGGGCTTTGCCCCTTCGACAGTGAACTGGGTGCTGTAGCTCGTTTTGTGGTTCATCTTCCCCTCCGGAAATTTGTACTGGGGCTTGACTTTGATGGCCTTCGCCGGCTTGACGTCTGTCCAGGGTTGGAATTCATTTCTGAGGGGAAGGGGGAGAGCTTGAGTGAGAAGCAGGGAATCAGAAGGCTGGCCAGAACGGCTAAGAAATAGAATGGCTTAAGTAGCTTTCTGTTTGTACACACCGTTATGCTGATCAGTGTCAGTTGTTTAATTGACACCGAAAGGGGGAATGCCTAGATGTGAACTCCTTGATGAGTTGATAATTAACTACTGTTGTCTGCTAGCTAACATGTGAGTGTTTAACCTTAGATCAGGTGGCAAAGGTATTTGGTTGCAAATGCACCATCTTGGATGGGTGGTGTCAGAGGGTCGTCGTGGATACTCTAGAGTAACTCCGCTTGAGTCCAGTTTGTTTTTATAGACTTTTATTGTGCAAGGTATTTACAGTGCAGAGACAGCTTAAAATATGACCTCTCATTCAGAATCAGAATCCGGCAATGGGATACGTCTGTTCTTATGCCAGCAAAGTAGTCGGGGCACCCCAAAACGCCTCCCCCTTGACCTGCGTCGTGGTGCAAAAGAATGCAAATTCATCTCTGCATCTTTGTTTTTTGCTGAGTAAATTCCCCCCTCCCCCGAAAAGGAGGGCAGTAGGCCAAATAAGGTTGGGAACCTCTGTTCGAAAATAAGAGTTACAGGTAGGTAGCCATGTTGGTCTGCCGTAGTCGAAACAAAATAATTTTTTCCCCTTCCAGTAGCACCTTAGAGACCAACTAAGTTTGTCATTGGTATGAGCTTTCATGTGCATGCATACGAAATTTGTATCTGAAGAAGTGTGCATGCACACGAAAGCTCATACCATTGACAAACTTAGTCACTCTAAGGTGCTACTGGAAGGAATTTTTTTATTTTGTTTCAAAAATAAATGAGGGGTAGTTACAGGTAGGTAGCCGTGTTGGTCTGAGTCGAAGCAAAATAAAAAAAAAATCCTTCAGTAGCACCTTAAAGACTAACTAAGTTTTTATTTTGGTATAAAAATGAGGGGTAGTGTGTGTTACTGTCAAGCATCTTTGAGCTTCCACCATCCTCAGTGGAAAATAGCCAATGAGAGTTGATGGTGGACTGTCCAGTAAGGGATGCCTTATTCCCCTCCCCCCTTTTCCCTTTTCAGGATGATCAATCCACTTTGTGATCCATTTGAGCGACAGCGGCCCCTGATGCTGCGTCCTTCCTCCAGGGCAGAAACACACCCATTAATTAAAACCTAGCCGGTCGTTAATATTCAGCACACACTCCAGACTAGCGACAAACCGCTTGCGAATCGCCGAAGACCACACCGCAAACACCACAAGCAGCAAATGTGTGTCTGCATGCATATGATTTCTCCCCTTGCATTAATAAAACAGACAGGCATCCCAGAAGGGAGATTTGCATGTAGATCAGGGCTCCACTCGCTGGATTGAGATCTGCATGCACAACAGGTCGTTTCTAACAAGGAACTTTGGTCCAGACCAGCCTTCCTCAACTTGGTGACTCCAGATGGCTTTGCTGGCTGGGACCGATGAGGGTTGTAATCAGGACAAATTCACCGTTCTGAGCACAACGCAAAGTTTAAAGCCCTAAACGGCCCTATATACCCGAATGAGCATCTCCACCCCTGTTGTTCAGTGCAGGCGCTGAGATCTAGCTCCGAGGGCCTTCTGGCAGTTCCCTCCCTGCGAGAAGTGAGGTTACAAGGAACCAGGCACAGGGCCTTCTTGGCAGTGGCACCCAGTCTGTGGAATGCCCTCCCATCGGACGTCAAACAGATATACAGCTATATGATTCTTAAAAGACACCAGGGAAGTTTTTAGTGTGTGCTGTTGTATTGTGCTTTTACTATTTTTCGTTGGGAGCCGCCCAGAGTGGCTGGGGCAACCCAGTTATTATTATTATTGTTGTTGTTGTTGTTGTTGTTGTTGTTGTTGTTGTTGTTGTTACTGTACTACTACAGTGGTTCCTCAGTTCTCAAATGTCTCCACTGATGAATGTTTCAGAACCCAAATGCTGAAAACCCAGAAGTAAATGCTTCCATTTTTCAACAGGCCTTGGAAGTCGAACGTGTTTTTCTATTTTCTCACTTGAATTTGCAGACAGCCCTTTTGCGCCTCAGTTTTCGAACATTTCAGAACTCAAATGGTCTTTTGGAATGGATTACATTCAAGAACTGAGGTACCACTATATTATTATTATTATTATTATTATTATTATTATTATTATTATTATTATGGCTATTGATGGCTACCAGCAGGGCTAGATTTTGATTTGATGAGGCCCTAAGCTACTGAAGGTAATGGGGCCCTTTATATGCCCAGCTGTCCTTTGTCAACAACAAATTGTCACTGTTTTTTCTGCTGAATATATGTTATATGTGGTTACAGGTAGGTAGCCGTGTTGGTCTGGATCGAAGTAAAATAAAAAAAATTCCTTCAGTAGCACCTTAAAGACCAACTAAGTTTTTATTTTGGTATGAGCTTTCGTGTGCATGCACACTTCTTCAGATTCTTCAGGTATCTGAAGAAGTGTGCATGCACACGAAAGCTCATACCAAAATAAAAACTTAGTTGGTCTTTAAGGTGCTACTGAAGGAATTTTTTTTATATGTTATATGATAATTTATGGACCTAATGGGTATCTCAAGCCATTTGCACATGTTGCCATGCAACCAGTCCATGCAGAATGTAGGCACCCTATATATAGAAAGGAGCAAACCAGTGATATTTTAGGGAGCAGGCGAGCAGGCGGGGAGCCCGCACAACACAAAATACTGTTGCTGTATGTAGGTTTTATTTTATTTGTTTTTTTATCTTATATTTTGGAAATGTACACCCAGTTCTTTTTTCCTTTAATTTTTTTTTGGGGGGGGGGGGGCCCCAAGAGAGTGGGGCCCTAAGCTATAGCTTGTTTATCTTACACGTAAATCCGGGACTGGCTACTAGAAATGATGGCTATGCTCAGTAGCCACAGTGGGAGGCAGAAATGCTTCTGAACATCAGTTGCTGGAAACAGCCAGAGGGCAGAGGGCTCATGGGGTTGAATCTTGCTTGCAGATTTCCCATGGCCATCTAGTTGACCGCTTGCCTTTTGGGACTGAAACCCTCTAGCTCTCACTCCTAAGAACATCAGAAGTTCTCACGGTGGCCAACTGGTTGCCTGTGAGGAAGCCCAAAAGCAGAACCAGGAGCAACTCTCCCCTCCAGCGGTTTCCAGCAACTGGTGTTCAGAATCGTTGGAAGGGAGCACCACGATCATCTGGTCCAACCCCCTGCAGTGCAGGAAACTTTTGCCCAATGTGAGGCTCGAACCCACAACCCTGAGATTATGAGTCTTGTGCTGGATGGACTGAGCTATCCAGTTCATCCAAACATTGCAGTCTCCAACCACAGCCACTGATAGCCCACACCTCACCCATGGATTTGTCTAATCCTCTTTCAAATCCACGTAGGTTGGCGGTCATCCTTGCCTCCTGTGGCAGGGAGTTCCGTAGTTCAACTATGTGCTGCTTTTTCCACTGTCCTGAATCTTCCAACATTCTGGACTACATGCATTCGGGATGCCGGACAAGATGGGCCATTGGCCTGATCCAGCGGGCTCATTTCACCGTCTTGCAGGAAGCCAGAGGCATCGATGAGATTGATGTTCTCTTGGCAGCAGAACCCTGGGCCTTTTAGTCTGAGAGTCGAAGGCAATTCTGAACGGGTTCTTCCTTGAAATGCCCCCCTCCCCCAGGAGTCCAGTAGCCCACTTTCCCTACTTTCCTGGCCCTAATGCAAAGATGAGGAGGGGGGCTTCCAGGCAGGCATGGAAAGAGACGTGCCGCCGAGTGCGCCTTCATTAAAATGCTCTGCCTCGTGCGCATCCCCGAGACAAAAGGCACATGAAGAATGTAATGTGCAGGCGGCAGGAGCTAAGAATAAGCGCAAGCCGTACGGAGCTCTACAACTGGGTGTGGGGACCGGCACGCGAGTCTCGTTTTGCTGTAGTGAAATTAAGGGAGATTGACAGCATCACCAAAGGCAGCCTCGCCCACAGTAGCAGAACCCTGATATACCCAAAGCAAGCATGTTTGCTGCAGGCAGAGAGGCCAGCATTGCATGCAGTGACCGTCCCCCCACCTGTGCCTGCTTGCTGGGTTTGGATCCTGTGGGCCAGGTGTGGGGAACCTTTGGCCCTCCAGATGTGGCTGAGCCAAACCTCCCATCACCCTTGCCCATTGGCCATGCTTGCTGGGGCTGGTGGGAGTTGTAGAATCATAGAATCATAGAGTTGGAAGAGACCACAAGGGCCATCCATTCCAACCCCCTGCCAAGCAGGAAACACCATCAAAGCATTCCTGACAGATGGCTGTCAAGCCTCTGCTTAAAGACCTCCAAAGAAGGAGACTCTACCACACTCCTTGGCAGCAAGTCCCACTGTTGAACAGCTCTTACTGTCAGGAAGTTCTTCCTAATGTTTCGGTGGTATCTTCTTTCTTGTAGTTTGAATCCATTGCCCCGTGTCCACTTCTCTGGAGCAGCAGAAAACAACCTTTCACCCTCTTCTATATGACATACTTTTATATATTTGAACATGGCTATCATATCACCCCTTAACCTTCTCTTCTCCAGGCTAAACATACCCAGCTCCCTAAGCCGTTCCTCATAAGGCATCGTTTGCAGGCCTTTGACCATTTTGGTTGCCCTCCTCTGGACACGTTTCAGCTTGTCAGTATCCTTCTTGAACTGTGGTGCCCAGAACTGGACACAGTACTCCAGGTGAGGTCTGACCAGAGCAGAATACAGTGGTACTATTACTTCCCTTGATCTAGATCAGGCATCCCCAAACTTCGGCCCTCCAGATGTTTTGGACTACAATTCCCATCATCCCTGACCACTGGTCCTGCTAGCTAGGGATCATGGGAGTTGTAGGCCAAAACATCTGGAGGGCCGCAGTTTGGGGATGCCTGATCTAGATGCTATACTCCTATTGATGCAGCCCAGAATTGCATTGGCTTTTTTAGCTGCTGCATCACACTGCTGACTCATGTCAAGTCTGTGGTCTACCAAGACTCCTAGGTCCTTTTCACATGTATTGCTCTCAAGCCAGGTGTCACCCATCCTGTATTTGTGCCTTTCATTTTTTTTGCCCAAGTGTAGTACTTTACATTTCTCCTTGTTAAAATTCATCTTGTTTGCTTTGGCCCAGTTGTCTAATCCGTCATTTTGAAGTGTGATCCTGTCCTCTGGGGTATTAGCCACCCCTCCCAATTTGGTGTCATCCCCAAACTTGAACAGGTGTAGTTCAGCAACACCTGAAGAACCCAGGATGCCTTGGGTCTTGGGCAGACTCAAACCTTTAAGAGAAATGGGTCAGTGGTAACCAGAAGACTGGTGGTTCAGGCCCACCCAGGGACAGTTGTGGACAAGGGGGGTTGGACTAGATGACCCTCGGGGTGCCTCCCAGCTCTGCAATTCGATGGATCTATGAATCTGTTATATAAATTTATTTATTTATTTGCTTTTCTCCAGATTAAGAATTTACAGTCACATATCCAACATGCAACATAGAAACAAGATTCCAAAGCTTCCCTCCTCCCCTTTGTGGGTCCTATTGTTAATCATTTCCTCCTGCATCTTTTATGATCATCCTTTACATCTCCATAGTGTCCAGACAGTGGCAGAGCTTCATGCTCCGGCACCGGCTCCGGGGGGCGGGGCTGGCGCCTGTTCTGGGGGTGGGGCGTGGGGCGGAATGGCGCCCGATGATGATTCTGGTTCATCGTGGGTTAATCTATCACTCCCATTATAGGCAGGTGTTCCCTGGGAGGCGGAGCTAGAGGGCATTCCAAATGGCAGTTGGGAGTTGGCAGTTGGGGGGGGGAGTAGAGTGTTGGAGAGGGATGCAGGAGCTGGAGTAACAAGTCTGTGTTATATGAAAAGAAGATGCTGAACTAAGAGGGGCGTGGCACACGTTCCGGGGGGCGGAGTTTGCATTTTGGGGGCGGGCGCCCGCGATGGTGCCCCTTGGAGCCTGCCGCTCGGGGCGGCCCGCCCCCACCGCCCCTATCTTCCTACGCCCCTGTGTCCAGAATTCAACCCTAAACTGTAAGTGATATTCCAATCCTACTAACGATTTCAACTGTGTACAATGGTTTTTAAGATGAATTATAATTCCCCCCCATTTCTTATTAACATTTTGGTCTTCCTGATTTCTGATCCTTCCAGTCATTTTTGCCATTTCGGCATAATCCACCCTTCTTCTCTGGGTAGGGACTTTATCTTCATTCCATCTCTGGGCCAGTAACACCCGCGCAGCTGCCGTGGTCGCATATGATGCTATGATTCTAAACCTGCTGGATCAGGCCAGTGGCCCGTCTAGGTCACCACCCTGTTCTTGTAGTGGCTGAACAGATGCCTGTGGGAAACCCACAAGCAGGATCTGGCCACAAGAGCCCTCTCTCCTCCTAGATTTCCAGAAACTGGTATTCAGAAACATTGCTGCCTCCGAAGGTGGAAGCAGAATGAGCACAGCCATCCTGGCTAGCAGCCCTTGATAGCCCTCTCCTCCACCGTGAATTTGTCCAACCCTCTTTTCATAGAATCATAGAGTTGGAAGAGACCACAAGGGCCATCCAGTCCAACCTCCTGCCAAGCAGGAAACACCATCAAAGCATTCCTGACATATGCCTGTCAAGCCTCTGCTTAAACACCTCCAAAGAAGGAGACTCCACCACACTCCTTGGTAGCAAATTCCACTGCCGAACAGCTCTTACTGTCAGGAAGTTCTTCCTAATGTTTAGGTGGAATCTTCTTTCTTGTAGTTTGAATCCATTGCTCCGTGTCCGCTTCTCTGGAGCAGCAGAAAACAACCTTTCTCCCTCCTCTATATGACATCCTTTTATATATTTGAACATGGCTATCATATCACCCCTTAACCTTCTCTTCTCCAGGCTAAACATACCCAGCTCCCTAAGCCGTTCCTCATAAGGCATCATTTCCAGGCCTTTGACCATTTTGGTTGCCCTCCTCTGGACATGTTCCAGTTTGTCAGTATCCTTCTTGAACTGTGGTGCCCAGAACTGGACACAGTACTCCAGGTGAGGTCTGACCAGAGCAGAATACAGTGGTACTATTACTTCCCTAGATCTAGATGCTATACTCCTATTGATGCAGCCCAGAATTGCATTGGCTTTTTTAGCTGCTGCATCACACTGCTGACTCCTAGATCATCTACATATATACGCCTTGAAAGAAAATGTAATGAAAACGATGTATAGATGGTACTTAACACTGGTGAAATTAGCTAAAATGTACAGGATGAGTAATAGAGCATGTTGGAAATGTAAAGATAAAGATGGTGGATTTTTTCATATGGGGTGGACATGCGAGAAAGCAAAAGGATTTTGGGAAATGATCTATAATGAACTGAAAAAGATGTTTAACTATACCTTTCCCAAAAAGCCTGAAGCATTTTTATTAGGTTTGATGGGGCAGGAAATTGCAAAAGGAGATCAGAGACTATTTATGTATGCAACAACCGCGGCGAGGACATTACTAGCCCCAAAGTGGAAATTACAGTGGAAATTAATGAGATGGTTGGACAGTGTTCTCGAAGCTACAAACATGAGTTTGACCAAACTGCGGGAGGCAGTGGAAGACAGGAGTGCCTGGCGTGCTATGGTCCATGGGGTCACGAAGAGTCGGACATGACTAAACGACTAAACAACAACAGGATGAGTAATAGAGCATGTTGGAAATGTAAAGATAAAGATGGTGGATTTTTTCATATGGGGTGGACATGCGAGAAAGCAAAAGGATTTTGGGAAATGATCTATAATGAACTGAAAAAGATGTTTAAGTATACCTTTCCCAAAAAACCTGAAGCATTTTTATTAGGTTTGATGGGGCAGGAAATTGCAAAAGGAGATCAGAGACTATTTATGTATGCAACAACCGTGGCGAGGACATTACTAGCCCCAAAGTGGAAATTACAGTGGAAATTAATGATTGAGGAGTGGCAAACGAAGATGATGGACTATGCTGAATATGCAAAGCTGACCTGAGGGATCCGAAACCAGGGTGAGACAAAGTTCCAGAGGGAATGGAGTAAATTTATTGACTATATTGAGAAGAACTGTAGAGGTTTGAAGACACTTGCAGGATTGAAATAAATCCTACGATGTGAACTTGACCCTTAAAAAGGAACTGCGAGATTGAGAGTGAGAAACAAAGCCGGATGGCGCGCGGGAAGTAATAAGCTCGGCAGAGCGAAAGGATTGAGAAGGGTGAATATAGGATGAAATTTAATTTGTTTTGTTTATTTGGAACATTTAATAAAAATTATTTAAAATAAAAATAAAACCATCTACATTGGTAGCCATCCCTGCCTCCTGTGGCAGGGAGTTCCATAGTTTAACTACATGCTGAACCTTCCAACATTCCGTTTCTTTGGATGTCCACAAGTTCTGGTGGTTTGAAAGAGGTCTGCTTCCTCCATTCCATGCATACATTTACAAACTTCTCTCATGTCCCCTTTATTTCTTCCCCCAACCTCGTGCCTTCCCCGGCTGTGGCTGATGGGAATTGTTGTCCGAAACAGCTGGGTTGAGTGAAAGCCAGTGTTCGCCCCCTGAACCCCGGGAGAGGTAAAAAAAAAAAAAGGCTGCTGTCCCCCCCCCCAAAAAAAACTCTGGTTGCTATGAAAATTTGAAGCAATGGTATGTTTGTCAAGTCTCTCCCTGGAAACGAAGGGCTAGGAATGCATCCCAAATAGTTAGGCTCATTCCAGACCACTTAGAAAGCTGGATATTGGCACATGCAGAGTCTTAAGATGCTTGGATGACTGAAAAACCCGACAGCACGACTTACGGCAAGCAAGCCTGGGCTTCCTGGTCCCTGAATTGGAGATTGCCTGGGACCCTCACCATGTATACCCCCTTGATTTCAATCAGAGAAGAAAGATGTTGATGCAGATTTAACCAAGAATAATATATGTTTGATACGTTCCATCTGCAAGATGCACATTTTCAGCTACATGAATCTCCCCACTTATGGTTCCACGTGTAAACAGGAAATCGTGTATAGTGAGGGACACCATCTAAAATGCTTGTAAAAGTAAAGGGACCCCTGACCATTAGGTCCAGTCGTGACCGACTCTGGGGTTGCGGCGCTCATCTCGCATTATTGGCCGAGGGAGCCGGCGTACAGCTTCCAGGTCATGTGGCCAGCATGACAAAGCCGCTTCTGGCGAACCAGAGCAGCACACGGAAACACCGTTTACCTTCCCGCTGCAGTGGTACCTATTTATCTACTTGCACTTTGACGTGCTTTCGAACTGCTAGGATGGCAGGAGCCAGGACCGAGCAACGGGAACTCACCCCATTGTGGGGATTCGAACCGCCAACCTTCTGATCAGCAAGCCCTAGGCTCTGTGGTTTAACCCACAGTGCCATCCTTTAAACCTAAGGACACCATTGAAAAGTCTCCACCAAATCAAAAAGTCCAGCAAACACCACCACAACTGCTCCCTCCAGATTTCCTTTCTCAAACTCCAACTCTTCCCAGGCCTCAAAGGTTGGTGCAAAGGCTCCTGGGATTACCAGACATGTTCCTTTTGCACCATTTTTTGCAGTTTCCCCACTGGTTTGGGGCTGGTTTTGCCAGTTTCGTGCCTTTTTAGTTAAATCGCATATCGCCGAGGTCTCACGCAAGGCAAACGCATGAAAGCAGGGAGGCACCCGTCCACATGTTTGCATTTGAAAACTACCATCGTATGGATGAAATAACTTCAGCAAAGCAACTACCTGTGTGCTTGCCGTATCTGTTCACTCGACCACTTCCATTGACAGTACTGGCACAGTTGCAGGAACCAAATAACATCCATTCAAGATCTGAAATAAATTAATCTTTCATTGTGGCAGCAGCCACACTTTGGAACACCCTGCCTATTGATGTCAGGCAGGAACCTTCATTGTACTTTTTTCGGTGCCTACTGAAAGCATTCTCATTTAGGAAAGTGTATTCAGGTACGCTGCCATGTCTTTTAATCTGGCTTTTAGCTAATTGCAGATTTCGATACTTTTTGAATGTTTTAAGATAGTTGTCTGTAAGTGGGTTGTTTTAAGCTGAAGATTTCATTGTTTTTATCCTCTCTTGTTTCGCACAGGAAGTTGTGGCCCCTCCCAGAAAGAAAGAAAGAAAGAAAGAAAGAGAAAACAAGGGCTTTTCCTTTTCCGTCTGTCAGTTACATAAAAGAAATTATTCAATACATTCCCTCTAGGATGACATCCAGCTATTCTACTTTCTGTTAAGCAGTATTTCCCCAATCTTCAGACCCAAATGTCTGAAATTGTTTCTAACGGCTAATTCCATTATTCTATAATTGTTGTCAATGGGTGGCGTATAATTTTTAATGAAATAAATTGCTTTGTGCACGCTTTCTGAACTTATTCTGGCTGCAGGAGTTAGGATGTGATGCAAAATCTGATCTCTTTGAAAAAAAAACCACGTACATGCAGAGACTAGGCTTTGCTGCAGCAGTGCCTCAGGAAAGCAAACTTAGGAGCTTTTCTTCGTTTCAACACCATTTTCTACAAACGGATGGATGACCTCTTTTGCAAAATAATAATAATAATAATAAATCCTGGAGCCCAGTTTCTCAAACTGCTAATTTAGCCCTGCTTCTCGCCATGTCAAGAATCTCTGCAAACATCAGGGCCGTCCCCAAAGGTCTCAGGGGAGTCTGCAAGGCAGGCTGAGAGCCTCGAAGCAGATGGCCAGATTGAGAGTCGTCTTTTCTCGGTTTAATTAGCCATCCACTATAAAAGGACTCGGTGACTGAAGTGGAGGCCGCAGGTGACAGGCGTTTGCTGTAACACAGGTGGTGTTTGTGGGAAAGCCATCATTAAAAGAGAGGGAGGGGGAAAAATCACTGTCAACCATCACATTCTAGATAATGGGCAACGAAGCTTCGCAGACACTCTGCTTAAAATTTAATGCGTGCCAAGGTTTAGTCCTCGCGGCTTAGTCCAAAGTATCACTCCCTTTATTTCTGTTTGATCCTCTCCCGTCCTAGGGGGAGAAAGAGCCTTTGCATGTCTCCTGAATATAATAATAATAATAATAATAATAATAATAATTATTATTATTATTATTATTATTATTATTATTATTATTATTATTATACCCCGCCCTTCCCAGTCAAGACCGGGCTCAGGGCGGCTAACAGTAAGAATATCAAAGCAAGCGTAAAAACAATTCAATTAAAATGCAAATGAAATACAATGTTAAAATTCAATTTTAAAAGTAGGAATCTACAGGTGCATTTAAATATCTGTAGGACAAAGCCTTAGGGGAGGGTAACATTGGGGTCAGACTGAGTCAGTCCAAAGGCCAATCGGAACAGCTCCGTCTTGCAGGCCCTACAAAAAGATGGCAACTCCCGCTGGGCCCTAGTCTCCTGAGAGAGAGCGTTCCACCAGGTCGGGGGTAGTACTGAGAAGGCCCTGGTCCTAGTCGAGGCCAGTCTAACCACCTTGTGACTCGGGATCTCCAGTATGTTATTATTTGTGGACCTTAATGTCCTCTGCGGGGCATACCGGGAGAGGTGGTCCTGTAGGTACGAGGGTCCTAAGCCGCATAAGGCTTTAAAGGTCAAAACCAGCACCTTAAACCTGACTCTGTACTCCACCGGGAGCCAGTGCAGCCGGTAAAGCACTGGATGAATGTGATCCCGCGGCCGGGACCCTGTAAGGAGCCTCGCCGCGGCATTCTGCACCCGCTGGAGTTTCTGGGTCAGTTTTAAGGGCAGCCCCGCGTAGAGCGAGTTAAAATAATCAAGCCTAGAGGTGACCATCGCATGGATCACTGTGGCCAGATCAGGTTGAGAAAGGTCAACTGCTTAATGCGGCAGAGATGGAAAAAGCCACCTTGGCTGTGGTTGCAACCTGCGCCTCCATGGAAAGGGAGGCCTCCAAGGCATAGCTGCCAAGTCTCCCGTATTTCCCGGGAAACCCCCGTTTTTCTCAGCTGAAAAAATGTCCCCCCCCCCCGGTTTATTCTGGCGTGGCGGCCATTTTGGAACTGGGCGGAGCATGCTCAGAAGCGACTTTTGATGCTGCTCTGCCCAGTTCCAAAATGGCTGTAGTGCGACTTCTGGCGCAGCGGCCATTTTGGAACTGGGCAAAGCAGCATCAAAAGTCGCTTCTGAGCATGCTCCGCCCAGTTCCAAAATGGCGGCAGCGCTACTTCCGGTCTGCTACTTCTGGTCCGGTCCCTTATTTCTCCCGCAGGAACTTGGTAGGTATGATCCAAGGTTACACCCAAACTCTTGACAGAAGGGGCTGACACTAATTGAGCACAAGTCCTTATCAGTTTCCCCATTTGTAACGCTAAGGGTGGGATCCAATGCGCTCAACGCTGTTAGTAGGCGCAGCAAACGTTTTCCCTCTTTCCTCCGCCTGAATGTGCCCCACAGTTCTGCTCTGGAGGAGTATGAGAACCCCCAGAACAGATTTGGGAGGAGAAGGAGGGGAAGGAGATGGGGAGAACATGCAAGCCGAACAGTCATTAAGCATGACTTGGGCTACATCAATACGTAAATAAATAAATGCTAAATTTCTTCTCTTGCACTGACTTGTCCATTATCTCCCCGATGCTGTTTGGATGCAATGGCAAACTATTTTTGCAGGATTCACACAAATCATAGTTTGGCAGCTGGGATGCAATGGTGTTCGTTCGAAGCACAGCAAACAATGGTTTGGGGGGCTGCTTGGTTGATTTGCCACTACGTATAAACTGACCCAAAGTCCACAATCTCAGGCAAGCTTACAGCGCATGCTCAATGGCATGAACATGGGGGAATACAATTCCTCTGCATGACTTATAAAAGCTCTTAATTTGCATAGGAGAATAGGATGCCACAGTTTGAATGATATACAGTGGTACCTTGGTTTTCGAGCAGCTTAGTTCTCAAACAATTTGGAACCCAAACGCTGCAAAGTGTTTTGGTTTGCGAACTTTTTTTGGAAGCCGAACGTGCTCCGTTTTGAGTGTTGCGCTTCCGATTTGAGTGCCAAACTTCCATTTTGAGTACTACGCTGAGGTCGGTCTGTTTTTCCTATTTATTTTGCATTCTTGTGGCTTTTTGTTTTGTTTTTGTGGCTGTGTGGAACCCAGTTCAGCTACTGACAGATTGTGTGACTGCGGAAATGGATAAAAGCTGCAAAGCTTTCATTTTATGGATTAATGGTCTTGTTAGATAGTAAAATTCATGTTAAATTTCTTTTTTTAGGGGTTGTTCTTAAAAGTCTGGAACGGATTAATCCATTTTGCATTACTTTTAGAAGACATCGATTTTTAGAAGACATCTGAAGGTAGCCCTGTTTAGGGAGGCTTTTAATGTTTAATCAATTATTTGATTTCATTTTTCTGTTGGAAGCCGCCCAGAGTGGCTGGGGAAACCCAGCCGGATGGGTGGGGTATAAATAATAAATTATTATTATTATTACTTTCTATGAGAAAGCGCTCCTTGGTTTTGGAATGTGTTGCTTTTGGAACGGACTTCCGTAACAGATTAAGTCTGAGAACCAAGGTACAGTGGTACCTCTACTTACGAATAACTCTACTTATGAATGTTTCTACTTACGAATGGAGCTCTGTCCGCCATCTTGGATGCAGTTTAGATAGGATTTTTTCTACTTACGAATTTTTAGATAGGGTTGCTTCTACTTACGAATTTTTTCTCCCAATGCATTCCTATGGGATTCGACTTACAATTTTTTTCGACTTACAAATGTGCGTTGGGAACGCATTAAATTCGTAAGTAGAGGTACCACTGTACCACAATATCATAATGTGCCTGGAGCATTATAGGGAAGGGCTATGGCCCAGTCGCAGAACCTTCAGAAGGCCCCAGGCTTGTTCCCCAATATCTAGAATGACCTCTACCCGAAGCTCTAGAGAGCTGCTGAAAGCCAGGGTAGACATTACTGAGCTACATGGACCAATGTTCTGATTCAGTATAAGGCTGATGTCAGTATAAGGCTTGCCAGTACATGCAGTACATATGAAAAGGATCTAGGGGTCTTAGTAGACCACAAGCTTAACACGAGTCAACAGTGTGATGCAGCAGGGAAAAAGGCTAATGCTATTCTAGGCTGCATCAACAAAAGTCTAGGCTCTATTCTGCCTTGGTCACCCCACACCTGGAGTCCTGTGTCCATCTCTGGGCACCATAATTTAAGAAGGATGTTGACAAGCTGGAAGGTGTGCAAAGGAGGGCGACAAAGATGATCAAGGGTCTGGAAACCAAGCCTTATGAGGAGTTGGGTTTGTTTAGCCTGGAAAAGAGGAGACCTGAGAGGAGATATGATAGCCATCTTCAAATATCCGAAGGGTTGCCATATGGAACATGGAGCAAGTGTTGGGGCTGGCCTTGAAAGCCCTAAATGGCCTCGGCCTAGTATACCTGAAGGAGCATCTCCACCCCCATCGTTCAGCCCGGACACTGAGGTCCAGCTCCAAGGGCCTTCTGGTGGTTCTCTCACTGCAAGAAGTGAGGTTACAGGGAACCAGGCAGAGGGCCTTCTTGGTGGTGGCCCCCGCCCTGTGGAACGCCCTCTCAGCAGATGTCAAGGAGAAGAGTAACTATATAACATTTAGAAAATATCTGAAGGCAGCCCTGTTTAGGGAAGTTTTTAATGTTTGATGTTTTATTGTGTTTTTAATATTCTGTTGGGAGTCACCCAGAGTGGCTGGGGAAATAATAAATCACCGTTGTTGTTGTTGTTGTTGTTGTTGTTGCTTTTTCCTGTTCTGGAGAATAGGAACCAAACCAACGTCTTCAAGCTACCAGAAAGGAGATTCTGACTAAACACCAGGAATAACCTTGAGAGCGAGAACAGTTTGGCAGTGGAATGGACTCCCTTGGAAGGTGGAGGGCTCTCCTTCACTAGATCTATTTAAGCAGAGGTTGGATGGCCATCTGTCAAGTATGATCTAGTTGAGATTCCTGCACTGCAGTGGGTTGGACTAGATGGCCCTTGGGTTCCTTCCCAACTCTACAATTCCATGATTCTATGGCAGCTCCCTGTGTTCTCAGTATGATTCCTAATCTGGGGAAGAAGCTCATTGGCAGAGCATCTGCCTTGTACGCAGGAGGCCCCAGGTTCGAATCCCCACCATCTACAGATATAACTGGGAATCCCTAAAGAGCTGCTGGCAGCCAGTGTCGACAATACTGAGCTAGACGGACCAGTGGCATGATTCACTGTAAGACAGCTTCCTAGGTTCCTATGAATTGCAGTGCAAGAAAGGAAGAAAACACCCGTCTCTTAAACTAGAAGTGACTGGCCCTTCTTTGGCCCATCAGCTGCATTCCTCCTTGGCCAAACATTCCTGTCAAACATTCTTAAACATCCCCTGACAAAAGGGCTGCTTGGAGCTAGTGCTCATCACCACATCTTGTGGCAGGGAGTTCCGCAAGTATGCAGGAATCTCCCTGCTGCCATCTGCTGCAGGAGTTGATGCCAATCCAAGAGATGCTGCTGGCTGAAGCAAAGGACGAGATGTTCCCATCATTCAATTCAGAGAAGTTGACTGGCGGCAGAATGCGATTTCAGCACCGGACAGCGCCCTGCTGGGGGAGGTAGACTAATGCAGGTAACATGGGGAAGACTCAATGACCCCTTTCTATGTCCCACCACCATCACAAGCATGGTTGGTGGGAATGCAGGGGAGGGTCTTCTCTGTGGCAGCCCCCAGGCAACTTTGGAACTCCCTCTCTGGAGAAATTCCTCCTTTCTGCCCTTCGGCCGGCACGTGAAGACCTGTGTTCCAACAGGCTTTAGGGAACTGACTGCTTTTCATGAAAGAGCTGGCTCTATCCCACTTTTATTGCAATTATTTGTACGGTTTTAATAGATTAGATAAAAAGGTAAAGGACCCCTGACAGTTAAGTCCAGTCGCAGACGACTCTGGGGTTGCAGCGCTCATCTCACTTTCAGGCCAAGGGAGCCGGCGTGTGTACACAGACAGTTCTTCCAAGTCATGTGGCCAGCAGGACTAAGCCACTTCTGCCACAACGGAACACCGAAACCAGAGCAGTGCACAGAAACACCATTTACCTTCCTGCCGGAGTGGTACCTATTGCTCTACTTGCACTATTTTGGCATGCTTTCGAACTGCTAGGTTGGCAGGAGATGGGACTGAGCAATAGGAGCTCACCCCGTCGTGGGGATTCGAACCACCAACCTTCTGATCGGCAAGCCCAAGGGGCTCAGTGGTTTAGACCACAGCGCCACCTGCGTCCCAAAAGATTAGATTGATTTCTATCAATTGTTTTTCAATTATTATTTTTTGTGTTTCTAGCGGTTCTTGTTTTTATCTGTATGCTGCCCCTGTCAGGGAAGAAGGCGGGATCTGAAAGATGTAGCATCAGCACCGAAAACTGGGAAACACTGGCCTGTGATCGCTCCAATTGGAGAACAGCCTATACCAAAGGTGTCATGGGCTTTGAAGACACTCGAACTCAGGACGCAAGGGAGAAACGTGCTAAGAGGAAGGCACGCCTGGCAAACCCTCACCCTGATCAACTCCCGTCTGGAAACCTATGTCCCCACTGTGGAAGGACGTGTGGGTCCAGAATTGGCCTCCACAGTTCCTTACGGATTCACTGTTAAGACCGTGTTTATGGAAGACAATCTTACTCGGCTACGAGGGATCGCCAAAGAAGAAGATGCTGAAATCAGCTGCTGAGTTATTCCCATAATATTTATTGATGTGGGGAGGGGTGGCGCAAGCGAGAGACAGAGAGAAAAGCAGTGCAAATTATGGATCAAGAAAAGCCATCAGGATAATTTGAATCCTGATGAACCTCCCATCCATCACCAGACACTTTCTATTACAATTATAGTTGCTAGATGCTGCTCCGAACCTCCAGGGAGCATGGAAAAAGATGCAAGGGATCTCAAGGTCAATGCAGACAGGAAATCAACCAGACAGCCTGTTAAAGGGGAGGGCTCCTGCATCACCAAGTTGCACTCATCCAAGGATAACAGTGGTGCCAACGAGAATGAGCTTTGTGCAATCCAGCTCACGCATAATCTGATAGACTGTGTGGGAAGCACCCAGAGATAAAAGGAGAGATTCATATAAGAATAATTGGGTTTCCTGGTGCATGCTGAGGCGCTCTGGGCTCATAGAATCAGAGAATCATAGAGTTGGAAGAGACCACAAGGGCCATCCAGTCCAACCCCCTGCCGAGCAGGAAACACCATCAAAGCATTCTTGACATATGCCTGTCAAGACTCTGCTTAAAGACCTCCAAAGAAGGAGACTCCACCACACTCCTTGGTAGCAAATTCCACTGCCGAACAGCTCTTACTGTCAGGAAGTTCTTCCTAATGTTTAGGTGGAATCTTCTTTCTTGTAGTTTGATTCATTGCTTTAGCTTCAGTGGTTCTAAGGTTGACATTTCAGGCTACCAAATTTTTGTGCATGAAGCCACAGCCATGTACGAATAAATTTGGCATGGGGACTCTGCAGCCTCTCAGATCCTGATTATCTTCCTCCAAAGCAACTACTCTATTCCCAACATGCTGGTGGTCAACAAAAGAGGTTTAAAGACTCTCTCAAGGCAAATCTAAAAAAATGTAGTATAAACACCAACAACTAGAAAACACTGGCCTGCGAGCGCTCCAGTTGGAGAACATACTTTACCAAAGGTGTCATGGGCTTTGAAGACACTCAAACTCAGGACACAAGGGGGAAATGCACTAAGAGGAAGGAACGCTTACGGACTCACTGTTAAAACTGTGTTTATGGAAGACAATCTTACTCGGCTATGAGGGATAGAAGAAGAAGAAGAAGAAGAAGAAGAAGAAGAAGAAGAAGAAGAAGAAGAAGAAGAAGAAGAAGAAGAAGAAGAAGAAGAAGAAGAAGAAGAAGCTAGGCTACAACTCGTCTTCTTCCTGGGCAATGGCTTTGGTAGGTGGGGACAGGTGATAAGAGTCAGAGTCCATCTGAAGGCCCACAGGCCCACCTGGAGCAAATGAATGAGAGAGTTAAGGTGCAAGCATCCTTGGAAATAGTTCAATTGGTTGGAGCGTGGTGCTGATAATGCCAAGGTTGCAGGTTCGATCCCTGTATGGGACAGAAGCATATTCCTGCATTGCAGGGAGTTTGACAAAAACTCCTTTCCAACTCTACAATTATATGATTCTGTGATAAGAACTTTGTATCAGGTGTTAGGTTGTGAGGCCCTTGCCATAGCGCAAAAAAGCACCGAATCTAAAGCTCTTACTGCTCCCGAGAGTCTGAACAGCTCTTCTCTAAAACATTGCCATGTCCTCTTGCAAGACTCTAGATAGGAGCTACAGTCTGCACGCAGGAATTTTGCAAAAGTTTGCATGTTGACTACACAGATTTGCCATGATCTGAGCAGCTCCTGGAAAGCTCACATCAATCACCAATGATGTTGTTTTGGAGGTCTTCGTTACCAGATTTAAGAAAATGCAGGTTTCATAGCATGGGGGAAGGGAATAGGTTGCAGCATTCAATAAGGCCATATTCAAAATGCAAGAACGAAACACTGGGGCGTGTGAATAGCCCATTCACTAGAATGAGTTTCACAGGTCTGCGAAGAGCAGGGTGTGAGAAACTCATTCACAAAAGTGAGTGTCAGCAAGTGACTGGTTTTTGTGAGATTTGTGAAGCAGCCGTGATCTGCAAGTAACAGGACCTGAGATTTGGCCTGATTTGGCATTCAATAAGCTTTTAATTACACCCACTGTATGTTTATTTGTTTGCATGTTCTGCAAGCCACTGAAAAGCAATTTGCACCCCCACACACTGCACCAAAACTATTATTCATCCTTCCTCCTCCAGGCCTGGGATCTTACTCTGCCTGCGGATTTGCGGGATCAGCAGCGGCGCGGCACCGGAAGTCGCTTCTACGCATGTCCGGACATGCGTAGAAGCAACTTCCGGTGCTGGGCTACCCATGTCTGCGCACCGGAAATCGGGCGGCGCCAGGACCCAAAATGGAGCCTCCCTGGCAGGTAGGAAATCCGGGGGATTTACGGGATTTTTCCCAATCCGGGCTGCCAGCGGGAAACGGTTTAAAATACGGGGGTTTCCCGCGAAAAACCGGAGACTTGGCAGCTATGACCCCATGGACTGGTTGTAAAGAGGAAGGAAGGCAGGCAAAGACTGGAGATGATGATGATGATAATAATAATATATCATTATTATTATTATTATTATTATTATTATTATTATTATTATTATTATTACCCCGCCATCTGGCTGGGCTTCCCCTGCCACTCTGGGCGGCTTCCAACAAACATTAAAATACATCAAATATCACAGATTAAAAGCTTCCTAAACAGGTCTGCCTTTGAGTATTATCTAAATGTCAGGTAGTTGTTTATCTCTCTGATCTCTGATGGGAGGATATTCCACAGGGCGGGTGCCACTACCGAGAAGGCCCTCTGCCTGGTTCCCTGTAGCTTTGCTTCTCGCAGTGAGGGAACCGCCAGAAGGCCCTCGGCGCTGGACCTCAGTGTCCAGGCAGAACGATGGGGGTGGAGACACTCCTTCAGATATACTGGGATGAGGCCATTTAGGGCTTTAATGGTCAGCACCAACACTTTGAATTGTGCTCGGAAATGTACTGGGAGCCAATGCAGGTCTTTCAAGACCGGTGTTATGTGTTCTCAGCGGCCACTCCCAGTCACCCGTCTAGCTGCCGCATTCTGGATTAGTTGTAGTTTCCGGGTCACCTTCAAAGGTAGCCCCACGTAGAGAGCATTGCAGTAGTCCAAGCGAGAGATAACTAGAGCATGCACCACTCTGGCGAGACAGTCTCCAGGCAGGTAGGGTCTCAGCCTGCGTACCAGATGGAGAGCGAAGAATGAGGTTAGTGTGTCAGAGGTGCAAGGAGGAGGTCTCAGCACCATGGCTGTCAAGTTTTCCCTTTTCTCGCGAGGAAGCCTATTCAGCAAAAGGGAATTTCCCTTTTAAAAAAGGGAGAACTTGACAGCTATGCCCAGCACTGGGAAACCCAATGATTGGAAAGTTTTGAAAAAATAAGAGGGAGAAGTCACTGTTTTCCAAACAGCTCACTGAAGATCGAGCATGTTCAGTAGCCAAGGAACAACAACAACAACAACCCAAACTTAAATTTGTATACTGCCCTATACCCGCAGGTCTCAGGGCCATGACAACATAAAACCCCAATAAAAGGTAAAGGTAAAGGGACCCCTGACCATTAGGTCCAGTCGTGACCGACTCTGGGGTTGCGCGCTCATCTCGCATTATTGGCCGAGGGAGCCGGCGTATAGCTTCCAGGTCATGTGGCCAGCATGACAAAGCCGCTTCTGGCAAACCAGAGCAGCACATGGAAATGCCGTTTACCTTCCCGCTGTAGCGGTTCCTATTTATCTACTTGCATTTTGACGTGCTTTCGAACTGCTAGGTTGGCAGGAGCTGGGACCAAGCAACGGGAGCTCACCCCGTCGCAGGGATTCGAACCGCCGACCTTCTGATCAGCAAGCCCTAGACGCTGTGGTTTAACCCACAGCGCCACCTGGGTCCCTCTTTTCCAGCTATATATTATATTTAAATTAACAATGCAGAGGTTGGGCGCTTCGAAAGCTGCGCTTGACATGCTCTCATTTGGCTTGCAGCCAAGCGAGGGTCTCCATCCATTTCCCCCCTCCCTTTCTGAGCTACTCTGCTGACCTCTGCACACCTGAGCCCAGAGTGCTTGCCAGCAAAGCACTTTAGGCGAGTGGAGCGTCCGTGATATAATGCAAGCCTGCACACGTCCTCCTCTTCTTCCCCAACTGCATCACATAGCGGTAACTGGAGCAGACAAGTAATTACCTGGCAATAAATTTGCGGTGCACGGATGGGGGGGTGCTCAGCAAGTTCCCCCCTCCACACAGCTGGATTTATGTTTGATGAGGCCCTCAGCTAGTGAAGGTAATGGGGCCCTTTTTTATGTCCAGCTGTCCTTTGTCCACAACAAAAAGGTCACTGTTTCTTGTGTTGAATAGATGCTATATGGTAATTTATGGACCTAATAGGTATCTCAAGTCATTTGCGCAAAACAAAATAGGTACTTTATCAAAGTAAATGTTGAACCGAAGTAAAATTAAGAAGTATATTAATAGTGAAATACAATTAAGAAGTATATTAATGGTGAGATAATTATTGAGCTCTAACTTAAAATGATGTAGGTTTTATTTTATTTGTTTTTTTATCTTATATTTTGGAAATGTACATCCAGTTGTTGTTTTTCCTTTAATTTTTTTGGGGGGGCCCAAGAGAGTGGGGCCCTGAGCTATAGCTTGTTTAGCTTATATGTAAATTCGGCACTGCTTGCGCACACGCACACACACACACACAAATAGAGAAGGGGAGAAATCAAGAGGAAATTGAACTCTGAGGTGACCAATTTCCTTTGGGATACATTCAGGGGCAGAATGGGAAATTGTATAGAAATTTATTTATGTATGCTACTACAACGTGGGTGGCACTGTGGGTTAAACCACAGAGCCTAGGGCTTGCCGATCAGAAGGTTGGCAGTTCGAATCCCCGCAACTCTTAGAATTTTGAAGTGTCAGGCATAGCTCTAGTGGCTTTAGTCCAAACGTAGCAGAGTTTTCCTGCACAGCGCAGAAGCTAGTTGAGGTGGAAATGACTAGTCGGCTAGACGCAGAATAACTATTTACAGGATTTATTAAAAGAAAAATAAAAGCAGCAGAGTTTCTGCATACAAAGCAAAGCAAAATAAATCCTCTCTCTCTCTCTCTCTCTCCAACCATACACAGCACTCCTACTCCTAACACCCAACAAGGAACAACTGTGCTAGCATTCCTAGATAACAGAGTTCAGTGCTGGTCATTAACCAATCAGAGAGTAGCTTCCAGGCCAGGCAGACCTTGGCTTTCTGCCAAGATTAAATTGACACTGCCTTGAGTTAATTGTGTGAAGCAAGAATCTGTAAGTTTCCCATGAGAATCAATTAACAGAAACTGAACAGCAACGGGGTGAGCTCCCGTTGCTCTGTCCCAGCTCCTGCCAACCTAGCAGTTCGAAAGCACATCAAGGTGCAAGTAGGTAAATAGGTACCGCTCCGGTGGGAAGGTAAACGGCATTTTCGTGCAGTGCTCTGGTCACCAGAAGTGGCTTAGTCCTTCTGGCCACATGACCCAGAAGCTGTCTGCAGACAAACGTCGGCGCCCTCGGCCAGTAAAGCGAGATGAGCACCGCAACCCCAGTCGTCTGTGACTGGACCTGATGGTCAGGGGTTACTTTACCTCTACCTTTACGTTTACCTTTACAGCAGCAAGAACGCTACTCATCCCCCAAAATGGAAAGAAGCAGAAGTCCCAGCAAAGGAAGAATGAATACAAAACTCATGGAATATGCGAAATGGTGAAACTTACTGGAAGAATATGAAATCAAGATAACAAACTTTTTAGAAAAGAATGGAAATGGTCTATTTACAGATAAATTTCAAACAGATAAAAAAACATTGGCAGGATTATTGCAATAACCTGCAGTTACATAAGAGTATATATTTAAAGTAGATAATTAAATGAGCAAATGAAATGAATTTGGATATGCGGAAGATGCGAAAAAATAAATTTAAAGAACCTCAGAAAGAGGGGGAAGGAAGTCAAACTTAGAAATGTTAAAATGATTGTAAAATTAATGAAATGTATAAACCTGAAAAGTATAAATAAAAACTTTTTTGAAAAGAAAAGAAGGAAATCAGGATTCAACAGCAATATGAGGGAAGCTTTGGGAGTTTGGGGGGAAAGAGGAGATTCTCCCTGACCCTCTGAATTCTTTTGGCAAAGGGAAACACCGATAAAAATCCCCCCCCCATTGGTAGAAATTCTCACTTCCCTGCCGCCCCACATTATGCCTCGGGGTGTCTGCACACAAATCTACCCCACTTTACAAATTAATGGAGCTCTGGATCCTTGCACACCGACCCATAAGGACGCTTGACCCTTTGGGTAGTGCAAAAACAAGCTCATTCCTGCAGTGTCACCAAAGGTCAGTTGGCAACTTGGGGCTTCTGAGTTTGAAAAGAATACATTGCCTTGGAAGCCTGAATGGGGCAACTGTGCCCCCAAAGGAGCAGGTGCGCAGCCTGGGAGTCATTTTGGACTCACAGCTGTCCATGGAGGCGCAGATCAATTCTGTGTCCAGGGCAGCTGTCTATCAGCTCCATCTGGTACGGAGGATGAGACCCTACCTGCCCGCAGACTATCTCGCCAGAGTGGCGCATGCTCTGGTTATCTCCCGCTTGGACTACTGTAATGCGCTCAACATGGGGCTACCTTTGAAGGTGACCAGGAAACTACAACTAATCCAGAATGCGGCAGCTAGACAGGTGACTGGGAGCAGCCATCGATACCATATAACACCGGTCCTGAAAGACCTACATTGGATCCCAGTACGTTTCCGAGCACAATTCAAAGTGTTGATGCTGACCTTTAAAGCCCTAAATGGCCTCGGCCCAGTAGACCTGAAGGAGCATCTCCACCCCCATCATTCAGTCCGGACACGGAGGTCCACCTCCGAGGGCCTTCTGGCAGTTCCCTCATTGCGAGAAGTGAGGTTACAGGGAACCAGGCAGAGGGCCTTCTCGGTGGTGGCGCCCGCCCTATAGAATGCCCTCCCAAGGAAATAAACAGCTATCTGACTTTTAGAGGGCATCTGAAGGCAGCCCTGTTTAGGGAAGTTTTTAATGTTTGATCTTTATCGTGTTTGTAATATTCTGTTGGGAGCGGCCCAGAGTGGTTGAGGAAACCCAGCCAGATGGGTGAGGTATAAATAAATAAATAAATAATTATTATTATTATTATTATTAAGCATATGCAAGAAGAGTTTTGTGCACTGGCCATGGTGGTGAGGGAGAAAAGAGGCAAACCTTGTCAAAGATATCATAGAATCATAGAGTTGGAAGAGACCACAAGGGCCATCTAGTCCAACCCCCCTGCCAAGCAGGAAACACCATCAAAGCATTCTTGACATATGCCTGTCAAGCCTCTGCTTAAAGACCTCCAAAGAAGGAGACTCCGCCACACTCCTTGGCAGCAAATTCCACTGTCGAACAGCTCTTACTGTCAGGAAGTTCTTCCTAATGTTTAGGTGGAAGCTTCTTTCTTGTAGTTTGAATCCATTGCTCCGTGTCCGCTTTAGCAGCAGCATTAAGCTTTAAGCATGGGCTATAATTGTTGTATTTCTAAAAGCTCCTCTGTTGGCTTGTGGTGTCTGGCAAAGCTTGACTGCCAGGATATCAGGAGGGTATGTGGATCCTTAAAATAGTATCAGGAGAAGAGCTAAGATGTTTATCCAGAGAGTAGCCGGACAATGCTATTATTAATGAAAGTGAGCAGGACTTGGCTATTAATCAAGCAGCAGGAATTTCGAAAAACAGGCAGCTGCAAAGGTTGCATCATGGACCAAAAATGAACATTCTACTCTTTTAATCAGCATGACATCTAAAGAGCAAATTCAGTGGTTAAGGAAACCAACTAGAAAATACAGGCTCAAATCTCTCGCTATCTGCGAAGCACCTTTTCCGATATTGGGGGACACACTTTTTTCCCTGAATTAAAACAGAAGTGCTTTATTTTTGCACCTGAGTGTGTAAAAGTGAGGTAGCCAACTCTGTTCTCTCTGTGTGAGTTGCCGATCTGGGTGTGCCTCTTCAGAAAGCCCATGGGAGGAACTGACGCCGAGATACAGTGGAAAGCTTCCCCTGAAGGGAATCAAATTCTACTACATCACTGAATTGGATGATCCAAAATAAAAAAATTCCTTCAGTAGCACCTTAAAGACCAACTAAGTTTTTATTTTGGTATGAGCTTTTGTGTGCATGCACACTTCTTCAGATACACTTGAAACAGAAGAGTCAGACCCTTATGTATATACAGAGGGTGGGGGTAGGTGGGAATGGGGCTGATGGGAGTGGTAAACCTGTAGGTGGCTGTTAACGACTGCTGATGACTGCAATTGGTCCTGCGGGGAAAAAGCAAGGGCTGAGGCGCTAAAGAAAGCTTGATCATGCATAATGAGATAAGAATCCAATGTCTTTGTTCATCCCAGGTGGCTACATGGTTTTAAGCTTGGTAATGAGTTCCAATTCAGCAACTTCTCTTTCCAGTCTGTTCCTGAAATTTTTCTGTAATAAATCAGCTGCTTTGAGATCTTGTATAGAATGTCCTGGGAGACTGAAGTGTTCTCCTACTGGTTTCTCTGTCTTATGGTTCCTGATGTCAGATTTATGTCCATTTATCCTTTGGCGTAGGGTTTGGCCTGTTTGTCCAATATAGAGAGCTGAAGGGCACTGTTGGCATTTGATGGCATACACAATGTTAGAAGTTGAGCAACGGTTGGTCTTTAAGGTGCTACTGAAGGAATTTTTTTATTTTGCTTCGACTCAGACCAACACGGCTACCTACCTGTAATAGGATGATCCAATTACACTGGCTGGAGAGAGGCTCATCTCCAGCTGAATGTAAGGGGGGGAAGGCCACAGAGCATGCAGAGACATAACAAGAGGCTTCCTCTGTTGCCAGGGCTGTTGAGTTCACCAGAACCTTTCACTATTTCATTCATTTATGTATCCAAGCACCATAAGCAGGTCTCTCGTGACCCCAGCTGTCATGCACTGGCTGGAGAATGATGGGAGGAACCAGCTGGGGGACCCCCAAGGGAAGAAGGCTCAGAGCCCAGGGATTGGTGGTGGGACAACTATGAGTGGTCAGAGGGAGAAGAGGGAGAAGACTGGGAGCAGAAGGTGTTGGAAGCTGAAGAAGTAATAGGCTTTAGTGAGCAGGAAGAAACTGTGGCAGAGAGCAGTCCAGAATCAGAGGCAGAAGAGGAGGGAGACCAAGAGGCAGAGATGAGTCAGTCTCCCCCTCCTGCTGCAACCAGCCCCCCCTCTCCCGTTCTCCTAGTACCAGAAGTGGTATGAAGAGGGTGGAGGAGAGACAGGCAAGGCGGCAAAGTCTCAGATTGCTTGGGAAGGACCCAGGCGACGAGGGAGACTTAGGGATCGGCGGCATCAAGGTAAGATCTACCGGGCAAAGTTGTGCTCCCAAGGCCTGCTTGTGAGTTATTACTTGAGCCGCTCTTTGTACCTCAACCTGACACCAGCACAGAGCCTGGGCGTTCCAGATCTAAGTGGTCACATCCAACAGGTCCATTCACATGAGAACAGGATAGCATCCTAACTTGGACATAGCATCCACTGAAACCACAGGGACTTTGATATTTGATATGTGTTTATATATATATATTTAATAAATATTATCCACTATGTTTAACTCTCCCTTTTTTGTCACCATCCGCACCTGCAGTCTTATTGCATCAGACCTGAAATCCCTCTGTCCTTTGCTAAATGCAAACAAAAAATTTTTACAGGTGCCCGTTTTGTAGCACAAATGCTTTCACCTGCCTCTTTCACCTTCCACACATGTGAAACTGCCTTAGACTGAGCCAGGTGACCAATCCCACCAGAATTGTCTCTTGGGGTGGTTTCTCTCCCAGGTCTCAAAATGAGTGAGCTTTGCAGCTTGGCTGGTGTGCAGCCTTCACATCTGAGAAGCAAAGGAGCAAACCCAAGCAAGTCTTATCCAAGCAAATAATTACTTACAGGTGCCACATAATACCCATTTCGCATTCTTACGAAATTGATATTTTAGTGTGGCAGCCCCTACACTGTGGAACTCCCTGTCTCTTGACATCAGGCAGATGCCTTCACTATACAATTTCAGGGCTTGCTTTAAAAAACAACAACCACAAAACACCTTTAGGGTTTTTACAAATCTTGTGTTTACAAGCCTTTCCAGACACGATGGATTTATCTTTTGTTTTAAAGAGTTGTTTTTACAGATAATTTTATTGTTTGTTTATTGTTTGTAAATCCTATCAGAAATCAAGGAAATAAACAACTATCTGACTTTTAGAAGACATCTGAAGGCAGCTCTGTTTAAGGAAGTTTTTAATGATTGGTGTTTAATTGCTTTATTATTATTATTATTATTATTATTATTATTATTATTATTATTACAGTGGTAAATCTGTTTATGAACACAATTGGTTCCGGAAGTCTGTTCATAAACTGAAGCGTTCATAAACTGAAGCGAACTTTCCCATTGAAAGTACAGTGGAACTTCGGTTTTTGAACACCTCGGTTTACGAATTTTCGGTTTACGAACGCCGCAGACCCATCTGGAACGGATTAATTCACTTTCCATTACTTTCAATGGGAAAGTTCGCTTCAGTTTATGAACGCTTCAGTTTATGAACAGACTTCCGGAACCAATTATACCCATGCTTCAGTTTATGAACGCTTCAGTTTAAGTACTCCGCGGACCCGTCTTTATTGAAACGGATTAATCCACTTTCCATTACTTTCAATGGGAAAGTTCGCTTCAGTTTATGAATGCTCCAGTTTAAGTACTCCGCGGACCGTCTGGAACAGATTAAGCCACTTTCCATTACTTTCAGCATACAGCTTCCAGGTCATGTGGCCAGCATGACAAAGCCGCTTCTGGCGAACCAGAGCAGCGCATGGAAACGCCGTTTACCTTTCTGCCAGAGTGGTGCCTATTTATCTACTTGCACTTTGACGTGCTTTTGAACTACTAGGTTGGCAGGAGCTGGGACCGAGCAACGGGAGCTCACCCCGTCGCGGGGATTTGAACAGCCAACCTTCTGATCAGCAAGCCCTAGGCTCAGTGGTTTAGACCACAGCGCCACCCGCGTCCCAAGCAAGAATGCTACTCGCCCCAAAATGGAAAGAAGTAGAAGTCCCAGCAAAGGAAGAATGGATACAAAAACTTAAGGAATATGCAGAACTGGCGAAATGAAGAATAAGAAATCAAGATAACAAACTTTTAAGGAAAGAATGGAAATGGTCTATTGAATATTTACAGATAAATTGCAATTGCAGATAAAAACATTGACAGGATTATTGTAATAAGCTGCAGCTTCATAAGAGTACAGTGGTGCCTCGCTTAACGAATGCCTTGCTTAACGAAATTTTCGCTTAATGAAAGGTTTTTTCTAGCGGAGGTTGCCTCGCTAGATGAATTCGTTTTATGAAAAATTCGTCTAGCGAATCGCGGTTTCCCATAGGAATGCATTGAAATTCAATTAATGCGTTCCTATGGGCAAAAAAAAAAATTCAATGCATTCCTATGGGATTCGCTAGACGAGTTTTTTGTTATAAGAAAAGACCCGTGGAACGAATTAAATGCGTCTAGCGAGGCACCACTGTAGATAATTAAATGAGCAAATTAAATGAATTTTGGATATGCAGAAGATATTAACAAATGATCCGCAGAAAGAGGGGGAAGGAAGTCAAACCTTGAAATGTTAAAATGATTGTAAAATTAATGAAATGTATACATTTGAAGAGTATAAACAAAAACTTTTAAAAATAACAATAATATTAGCCTGTTACAGGTGGTAGCCGTGTTGATCTGATGTAGTCGAAACAAAATAAAAAAAAATCCTTCCTTAGAGACCAACTAAATTTCTCATATTTTAAGACATACCCATAAAATAAGCCATAGCAGGATTTTTAAGCATTCAAGGAATATAAGCCATACCCCGAAAATAAGACATAGTGATAGGCGCAGCAGCAATGCCGGCCGCGGCAGGAGGAGGAAAAAAATAAGACATCCCTTGAAAATAAGCCATAGTGTGTTTTTTTGAGGAAAAAATAAATATAAGACATGTCTTATAATATGAGAAACACGGTAGGTATGAGCTTTTGTGTGCATGCACACTTCTTCAGATACACTGACACAGAAGTCACCAGGCCCTTATATATAGTGAGAGGGTGGGGAGGGGTATTACTCAGAAGGGTGGTGGGAATGGGTGATTGGCTGATAGGAGTGGTAAACCTGTGGATGACTGTTAATGACTGCAATTGGTCTTACAGGAAAAATCAAGGGGTGAGATCAATTCATCTAACCAAACAAACAAACCAGATCTAATCAATCAATCTTACCAGATCTAATCAATCAATCTTACCAGATCTAATCAAATCATTCTAATTAGAATCAAAGAACTGCAGAGTTGGAAGGGACACCTTTTCAGCATGGGGCCAGTCCACTGTCCCTCAGACCTTGTGGGGGGCCAGAGAATATTTTGAAGAAAAAAATATGAACAAATTCCTATGCCCCACAAATAACCCAGAGATGCATTTTAAATAAAAGCACACATTCTACTCATATAAAAACACCAGGCAGGCCCTACAAATAACCCAGAGATGCATTTTAAATAAAAGGACACATTCTACTCATGTAAAAACACGCTGATTTGCGGACTGGATTTAGAAGGTGATTGGGCGGTGTCCGGCGCCCGGGCCTTAAGTTTGTCTACCCATGGTTTTATGCATTAACAATATTGGGAAATAATACGCCACTTCCACGTTTGCTCCTACAACCATGGTCGACCTTTCCAGACAAGAGACCTTAATTTGCACATGTGGATCCCATCCACTGAAACTAAGAGCAGCAAAGCGTTCTGAACACTGCGCCGTCTGCCCTAACGCTGTCACACAATTTTGGTTATCCTTGATTATTTTAAGGAAAGGAGAAGCAAGACCTTTCTCTCTCTCTCTCATACACACATCAAATACACATGCACACACCGTCACTTCTTAAAGGTATGTAGCAAAACCATTTGAAAAATCAAAGGGAATTCCCCCCCCCCCAAAAAAGAACCCCACACGAAGCAGAAAATCAGCCCTGTTTTCACTGGCGGGGGTGTGGGTGCTTTTTAGGAAACAGGGATGCCGAAAGGCTCTCTGTACACAGTCGAGGCTAATTGAAATGAGAGGAGCGCTCTGCAATGCCTTTTTAGAAAACCAGAAGATGATTCACAACGTCCCTTTTAATTAAATATAACTGCATCTGGAAAGACCTACGATTCTATTCCTGGTTCCAGACTTGACGGCCTTCCCAACCTTTCAGGGATTGCATTGTGCTGATCTACGAGGGCAGGGAGAGAATTTGCCAGATCTTCTGCTAAAGGACAATCGGTCCTCAAACACAGGAGAAGGGCGGCGGCAACAAGAAAAGGTGAAAGGAAGAGGAAAGGAGCAACTACTTGTGGGTGGTGGGAGTAACAGATCGGCTTCGCTGGTGTGTCTACACAGCCACGACCCCCCCCCTTGCTTTGCACCTCCCCCTCTTGGCAAGCGGCAGGTATGCCTGGAAGCTGGCCAGGGTGGATAAAAATCTATGTGTTTTTTTTTAAAAAAAAAATTAATAATAAAAATCAATTATTATTTTTAAAAAATAAACAATAAAAATCAGATTTATTTTTTAAATTTAAATTGGATTTTTTTAAAAATAAATAAATCAGTTTTTTAAAAATAAAATGCTTTTGGAGGAAAAAATCTTTCCAAAGATAGTTTTCCATTTAAGTTACATTATAGTCCAAAGGCTATTCACCAGGAAATATGGATTTGTTTTTAATTATGTAGCATGAGGCTTCATATGCAATGTTTTTATACAGTGGTACCTCTACTTACGAATGTTTCTACATCTTGGATGCGGTTTAGATAGGATTTTTTCGACTTACGAATTTTTTCTCCCAATGCATTCCTATGGGATTCAACTTACAATTTTTTTTGACTTACGAATGTGCGTTCGGAACGCATTAAATTCATAAGTAGAGGTAGCACTGTATATACCGGTATATATATATATAGGGTGCCTCCATTCTGCATGGACTGGTTGCATGGCAACATGTGCAAATGGCTTGAGATACCTATTAGGTCCATAAATTACCATATAGCATATATTCAACACAAAAACAGGGACAATTTGTTGTTGACAAAGGAGAGCTGGACACATAAAGGGCCCCATTACCTTCAGTAGCTTAGGGCCTCATCAAACCTAAATCCGCTCCTGATCACAGTCAGATCATCGTTTGGAAAATGAGGCTTTGGAGCCGTCTTGCTCCCAAAATGGCAACTAGACTGTTTTGGCAACTGTAGCCTTAGTTTAAAGAGCCATTTGGCATCGAGTCCCCCCCCCCGGAGTATCTAACACTGCCCCCCAACCTCACAATGTCCATGAAAGCAGTGACTCACATCGAATGCAACTGAAGAAAGGACTCTGTGCATACAGGGAACCAGGCAGAGGGCCTTCTCGGTGGTGGCGCCCGCCCTGTGGAACGCCCTCCCATCAGATGTCAAGGAAATAAACAACTGTCTGACTTTTAGAAGACATCTGAAGGCAGTCCTGTTTAGGGAAGCTTTTAATATTTGATAAATTATTGAATTCTAATATTTTGCTGGAAGCCGCCCAGAGTGGCTGGGGAAACCGAGCCAGATAGGTGGGGTATAAATAAGAATAAATTATTATTATTGTTATTATTGTTATTATTATTGAAAACAGAGGTGTTGTATGTACCCTTGTGAGCGATCCTTTAATAAAAAAACAACGTATAGATCAATAGGGAGATTAGATATAGATACACAATTTCATTTTAATGCACGGCGCCTTGGAACGTAACTCCTCTGTTAATGGGAAGCTGCCTGTACGACAGCATCGTACACGTAGAAATTAGTTTCCTCGATCTGCTGTTTGCAGCCCATTCATTCCCTGCTCAGCCCCAAGGAACTGAGGATGCCACGCCCGAGACTTACTATTCCACTAGCATTCAAAGATTAAGACACGGGTTGGACCTCATAACCCAAAACAGCCAGCTTCTTTCCTTTAGAACAGGCATGGCCCAACTCGGCCCTCCAGGTGTTTTGGGACTACAATTCCCATCATCCCTGACCACTGGTCCTGTTAGCTAGGGACGATGGGAGTTGTAGTCCAAAAACACCTGGAGGGCCGAGTTGGGCCATGCCTGCTTTAGAATTACAGACTTGATCATATGTGTGCACAGGTGCGACTGATATGCAACCCTACGCAGGTCTCCTCCCGAGGAACCGCCCTTCGGTTCAAGGCTAGTTGCTCCCAGGTAAGCATAGGGTGGGGCTGCCGTCTTAGTTAAGACAGGGGCAGCTTCCAGAAGATGCTAGACTACGACTCCCATCAGCCATGGTCAAGAATGATGAGAACTGTAATAGAACAATATCCAGAGAGCTACTCTGCTATGCTGGCTAAAGATATAATCCGAAAGTCAGGTGAGAGGTTATTTGGTTAAGTACATTTCTTCTGAGCCCACCAGCCCTTTCTCTCTCCAACCACATGCAGTTTCACAAAGGCTACATAATGTTCTTTCTGCCCTTGCAAGGAATCAAGCCTTCAGTATTACAGTCTATACTTTGGAACTCCCTGTCAATTGATATTAGGCCAGGGTGTCTTTTCAGGACCTGCTAATACCGTTTTTTGTTGTTGTTGAAGCATGCCTACCCAGACATGTCAATTCAACATGTATTCTCATGTGTAATTTTTGTTTATATCTTTTATTTTAAAAATCTGCTGCTTTCATTTTGTTTTTAACATCTGAGTTTATCAGTCATTTTAAAGTATGTCTTCTATTTCATGTAAACCACAGAGGTTATGATGATTTAAAATATATACGAACTCTGTGAAAGGAACTGAATGGATGACAGCAATAAGAAGTTTTAAAAGGCACAGAATAAACTTGAAATATAAAATTTTGCAAGTTCATATATGTACCCTCATATATTTTTGGGGGGGGGAGATTTATAGATGGCAGAATTAGGAACACCCAACAGAATTCTCTTAGCAAATGTCAAAGTCTTGGTTCTGGGTACAAAAATTCAGTTCCGGGTGTGGAATTTTGTACCGTCAATGTGAGAATTCGTGGATGGCAAAATTTCAGGGCCTCTTACAGAATTTCATCGTCAGCTCTGGAGTCAACACTTGTTCTTTCTGAAACCATGAAATCCATTGTATTTTAAGTTGGAGAAAGAAAAAAAGAAAGAAGTTTATGTCATCTCCCACAGCATGCAAAATTGGCCCCAAATATTTTGACTCTCAGGGCGATATATATATATAGATAATGTGCCCCTGCAGTTATTGATCTGGGAAACAATCCTCTAGGGACTTCTCCTGTGTGGTTTTCACTAATCTGAATGCAAGCTGTAAAAGGAGAGAACAATTCATACAAGCATGTACATGCTGACCACTGACCCATCTGACTGCGTATTGTCTGAATGGCAGGGGCTCTTCAGGGAGCCAGGAGGACATTCCTAGCCCCGCGGCCAAGCATCTTCTCAATGGGAAATGTCAGGGTTGAACCTGGGAGATTCTGCACGCATAGCACAGGTCCTACCAATGACCTGCTTTGGCGATGGCAGTAGCTCAGAAGATGCAGGACATCTGTTGTGCTTGCAGAAGGTCCCAGCTTCAACCTTTGGTGCCTCCAGGTAGGGTTGGGAGATTCCCCCTTGCCTGAAACCCTGCAGAACTGCTGCCAGTCAATGCAGGCAATAGGGAGCTAGATGGACCAAAGGCAGCTTCTGATGTTCGCCGTCTCAACGTGGCTTGCGGAGGAGAACCGCCTTGTGGGTTGTGCCCGGCAACAAAGATCTGAGCATCTCCCACGAATTCGGCCAGCCCCCTCCCTCCGCCTGGCGGTCAGGCCCACCTCCGACCGCGCGACTGGACCAAGCAGGAAGTCCTACCAGGTATGGGTCGACCTGCTGGGGCTTCTTACCTGTAGGAGGAGGTGCTCACCCGGGCTGTGACTTCCTCCTTGATCTGCCGGTTGAGCGCATCCACGGCCGCCCGTCCTTTGCTGGTGTCGACCGACGTGGAGTACCCCGCCGCCACCTGCTCCTGCTGCACCTGCGGGTCGCCCTCAGATACAAGGAGCTTCTTCTTGGTCCTCTGGACCCTCCCTTCTTCAGGCCTGGTGGCGTTGGCCTCCTCCTCCTTCCCTCTCTCCTCCTTCTCTTGAGCCACGTGGGTCTTCCTCCTCCTCTCCAGGCTCCCGGGCCTCTCCTTGGAGCCTTTGTCCGGATCCACCCCGGGAATGGGCATAGGTTTGGGGATCCAGGGGTGGTCGCCTCTCTTGGGGATGGGCCAGGCGCGGAAATCCTTCTGGTACTGGCTCTCCTTCTCAAAGGGCGTGTCCGACGGTTGGTAGTCGCTCTTCGGCTTGCAGCTGGGCTCGGGTCTCTGCACCTTCCAAGCCTTGTAGTCCTGCCGCATCACCGAGTCGGCCGACGGGTCTTTCGGCTGCCCGGGCTTGTGGTCCACAGCTGCAGAGGTCGCCCTGGCAACCGCATCCTGGTCACCCCCACCAAGGGCACTGGGCTGGGTCTCGATGGCCGAGGATGGGCGTGGCAGGTGCTGCTGCTGCTGCTGTTGGTGCACCAAAACATGGGTCCCCGGGATCTCGGTGGCTTCCGAGTATTTGGTGAAGACCAAAGGCACGGCGATGTCGGCTTTGTCCAGCTGGTTCCAGAAGCGGGCAATGCAGCACGCCCGGCTGATGCAAGGCCAGGCCATCTTGGCAGCCTGGTCCAGTTCCACTCCTCCCTCCACGTTTGGGGAGCACCTGCTCACCTCCCTCCCCCTCCCGAGATATAGATAGAGACACACACAGACAATGGGAGCCACCAGCTCAGTGGCAACCCAGCTCTCTCTCTCCCTTACGTTACAGGCGTGATTTTGCACGCACACACACAAATGAAAAGTGCGGTTGGCGAAAGCACCCAAGCTTGATCAGAGGCGGAACCCCACTACCTTAAGTAAGACAAACAAACACCCAGCAATTAATAATAATAAATATCTAGAGTCATTCAGAAAAGAGGGCAAACAAATTCGGAGCCTCTCCCTTTGGCAGGGGGATGAAGAGTCTGGAGATCCCAAGAGAAAGATGATCAGGGGAGGGGAGGAAATTGTCCTATATCCGATTTGCAAGTATCCAAAGCAGAGGGCGCCGGCAATCCCCAAGAGAGGCTGGAGACACGCTTGCTTTCAAAGGGCATCGCCCACCCGAGGAGGAGGAGAAAGGGGGGTCCTTCGGAGCCTCATAGCTGAGAGAAGGGACGGACGGGTGATGGATGGTGGGGGGAGAGACCCGGCCTTGCAGCCCCACCTCTTTCTTTCGCTCTGTCTGTCTGCCTGCCTGTCTGCCTGCCTGTCTTTCCCTTTCTCTCCGGCTCAGCTGCCTGCAGACACCGAGTCAGGCTTCAGAAAGAGCCGCGCGCCTCGGGGCTCCGGCCATTGCTATCCGACGGCAGCGGCGCAAGGACGGCCGCGATGGTGCGGCTGCTGCAGAGGAGAGAGGACCGCACCCAGTCGCGCAGTCGGCGGAGAAGGATGCTGGAGGGAGGCGATGCAGTCGGATCACCTGCCTCCGTCAGCACGCACTGCACGCCGGGGAGGGGGAGGGAGGGGGACGCGGGGGAGGAGGAGGAGGAGGAGGGAGGAAGCAGCCCTTAACCCTTCCCGGCCCGGACAGGAGAGGGAGGCTTTCCCCAAGGGTGTGGGGGGGGCGTGCGTTCTTCCCGAGGAAGAAAGGCGCTTGGCAGATGCGTAAAAAGCGCTCCACATCTCCAAAGCGCTGCGCCAGACAATGGCCGGCTCGGGTGGTCTCTCTTGGATATCCGAAAGCAGCCTTGTATCGGGAGGTTTTCCATGTTTGATTATGTTTTTATATGGGTTGGAAGCTGCCCAGAGTGGCTGGGGCAATCCGGTTAGATGGGCGGGGTATAAATAATAAAATTATTGTTATTGCTTTTACTATTATTATTACCATTATTATTATTATTATTGGAGGTGCCTGCCGGGGATTGAACCTGCAGACTTCATTCAGAATCTCTTCTCTTTCTCTCTCTTTGGCGATCACTTGTAGCCGAGTATGATTGTCTTCCATAAACACAGGTTTAACAGTGAGTCCGTAAGTGACTGTGGAGGCCAATTCTGGATCCACACGTCCTTCCACAGTGGGGACACGGGTTTCCGTGCAGGAGTTGATCACGGTGTGGATTTGCCAAGCGTGCCTTCCCCTTAGCACATTTCTCCCTTGCGCCTTGAGTTCGAGTGTCTTCAAAGGCCATGACACCTTTGGTAAAGTCTGTTCTCCAATTGGAGCATGCTCGCAGGCCAGTGTTTCCCAATTCTTGGTGTTTATACTACTTTTTTTTTAGATTTGCCTTGAGAGAGTCTTTAAACCTCTTTTGTTGACCACCAGCATTACACTTTCCATCCAGTGTTTGTTCCCATTTGTGTACAGAAAGGCCTCAGATCTCCCCGTTCTTCCCCTCCCAGACTTCACAGCACTTGCCAAACTGCCTCTTGGAAGCACACAGATTCTCATTTTCAGAGGCAACTGAAAGGACACAAGCACACAAACACACAAGCATCTCTCTCTCTCTCTCTCTCTCTCTCTCTCTCTCTCTCTCTCTCTCTCTCTCTCGCTCTCTCTCGCAAAGGTGTTGGACAGCACCCCAGAATTCCTGCCATTATCTTTCCCAGACAGGAATTTTCAGTACTAAAAATCTTTGGACAGATCCCCAGGCAACCCACCCCTTTAAAAGATCTCAAACGAAAGAGCGAGGGGAAAGTGCAGAGGGAGGGAAGGAGCGGTGAATAATGAATTAATCCCCCTCTTTAATCTACCATGGCGTGCCCATTTAGAAATCTGAAAGGCGGATCATAGGCTATGGAAGTGCCAGGGGGCATTTAAAATAAATAAAATCCCAAAGTCTCTAGAGCTGTGTGTTTGTGGTGGGAGGGAAGAATTCTATTCCTGGGCGTGGGGTTTTAAACCTTTGCAAGTTTTTCCCACAACAGGGGAAGGAGGAAAAGATATCAAGGATCCAGAAGAAGAGGAAGAAGAGTTTGGATTTGATATCCCGCTTTATCACTACCCGAATGAGTCTCAAAGCGGCTAACATTCTCCTTTCCCTTCCTCCCCCACAACAAACACTCTGTGAGGTAAGTGAGGCTGAGAGACTTCAGAGAAGTGTGACTAGCCCAAGGTCACCCAGCAGCTGCATGTGGAGGAGCGGGGAAGCGAACCCGGTTCACCAGATTACGAGTCTACTGCTCTTAACCACTACACCGCACTAGATCCAGCACTGCCTTAACTACTTATTGCTGCCTAGACTAGAGTAGCACGTGCTCCCTCAACTCCCAAGTCTTACACCTGCTTATAGGAAATGGAGAAACAACCAGAAATTGGAGAGATCTGTTTGGGGGAAATGCAATAGGCCACCAGGAGTTAGGAGCCAGTGTCTCCTAACTGATGGCAGAAATAGGCAACAGCATCATCGCCACATTTATAATGGCATCTTAAAAATTATTTTAAGGACAGAGGAGGCTGCCTTATACTGGCAGTAGCTCTCCAGGGTTCCATGCAGGGAGTCTCCCCCGGCTGTGCTTGCAAATGCTATTGGGGGCGGAACCTGGGCACCTTTGCATGCAAGGCAAACACCCTCCCCCTGAGCTATGATCCTTCCCCAAACTGCAGAATTTGAAAAGATACAGAAGAAACAACCAATGGGTTGGAATTGCCTATGTGGATTAAATGTTCAAGGTGTGTGGGTGTTTGGGGTGGTGATTAACAGTGGGGTTTTTTTTTAAAAAAAAACAACAACATTTTTTTCTTTTCTTAAAGATTTTCTTGGGCTACAAAAGTACACACCTCATCTTTATTTTCAGATCACACAGTCCCAAAGTTTCACTGTGTTCAAACGGGGCTTACTCCCAAGTTAGTGCGCATAACACACTAACCAGCAAGTGTGCCACGTGAAAAACACACTGAGCTCATTACATCTGAGTTTACCATGTTGAAGATCATGCTATAAGGCTGGGATCCTAAACCCACTTACTCTTCCCTGCTGCTATTATTTTTATCAAATTGGTAGTTTGCATTGTTTGATTGACTACTTTAATCAAAGCTTTAAACACACACACACGAATAAAGCACATGCCCCCCCCCAAGAATCATGGGATCTGTAGCTTAACTACAATTCCCAGCACCCTTAACAAAATTCAGTTTCTGAGATTCTTTGCAGAGGTGGAGAATGGGTTTTAAAGGCAGGGTTTGTACACAGCCTACAACTTCCACCAGTCGCAGGCAGCACAACTTTCGCTGCTTTTCAGATTAAAGGAAGCAACACACGCATGCCATATGTTCCAGCTCTCCCTATTTACCAGGGAGAGAGAGAGAGACTCTGTTTTCTGACTCAAGTCCCTAGTTGAACCTGCCTGTGCATTATCACTTGGGGACACTCAAACAGCGAAAATGGCCATTCTTCAAATCTCAGCCCCCTACTCAGATCCTGAGAGAGAGACAAAATGTGTCCTGAATTCCTACAGCCGATGTGTGCTATGTAAGGAAGGTTTTGGGCAGCATATGTCAGGACAGAGTCTCAAACAAAGGTGTGCTCCCCCAAACCCACATTCCCAGCATGTTTGCACTCCTGTTTCAGCAACATCTACACTGCCTTGGTCATGTCCACGGAATGGAAGAGGGCAGGATCCCCTAGGATGTGCTCTACAGGGAGCTGGTGTTGAGGTCCGCTAATCGGGCCCAAGCTGCCTTGGTCACTGAAAAGCCATTAAATGCCGGAGATTCCCATAATCTGATTATGGGGAGATTCCCATAATCATTTATTCAGCTGAGTAAAACAGAGTGGGCAAGCCACACTCACCAGTGTGATGGTTAAAGGGACACCTGACCATTATGTCCAGTCACAGACAACTCTGGGGTTGCGGCGCTCATCTCGCTCTATAGGCCGAGGGAGCCGCCGTTTGTCCGCAGACAGCTTCCAGGTCATGTGGCCAGCATGACTAAGCTGCTTCTGGCGAACCAGAGCAGTGCACAGAAACGCCATTTACCTTCCCACTGGAGCGGTACTTGCACTTTGACGTGCTTTCGAACTGCTAGGTTTGGCAGGAGCAGGGACCGAGCAACGGGAGCTCGCCCCGTCGCGGGGATTCGAACCGCCGACCTTCTGATTGGCAAGCCTAGGCTCTGTGGTTTACACCACAACGCTACCCTAAATAGCCTTTGTTCATACTTTTTATAGGCATCCCCCCCTCCCTTTCCCCCTTTCGAGGTTCCTTGTGCTGGTCGAAACAGGACACCCTGCCTGGAGACCTTGAAGGGGAGAGTTGCCTGGCAGAGGGAGGTTTTCCTGAAAATCGCCTAGCAACCTTATCTGGTCTTCACATATTTGCGGCTCACCCTCCTAAATTCTAAAGCAGGCAGTTTTTTACAGAAGCAAAATGGCATCAGTTAGGCGAACCAAAGAACAGGCCCCTGTGGTTTTTCCTGAGACCTTACACTGCCTTCAGGCACCAAGCCTGTTGGCAGACCAACTCTGCACTACAAAGATATCTGCAAACTTGAGGCTATCAACATCAAGCCTGTCACCTTACAGGCGACCGCAGGGCCTAGAGACAGACAGTCAGGTTGTGTGTGCATCTGGGAGAAGAGCAGAAATGTCATGGTGCGCCTAGAGCGACAAAACTGGATGCCTCCACCTGCTCCAGCTGCAACAAAACATGTCGGCCTCGGTCCTGTATACCTGAAGGAGCGTCTCCACCCCCATCATTCAGCCCGGACGCTGAGGTCCAGCTTCGAGGCCCTCCTGGCGGTTCCCTCATTGCGAGAAGTGAGGTTACAGGGAACCAGACAGAGAGCCTTCTCGGTGGTGGCACCCGCCCTGTGGAATGCCCTCCCTTCAGATGTCAAGGAAAGAAACAACTATTTTACTTTTAAAAGACAACTGAAGGCGGGAAGTTTTTAATGTTTGATGCTATACTGTTTTTAATATTTGGTTGGAAGCCACCCAGAGTGGCTGGGAAAACCCAGCCAGATGAGCGGGGTATAAATAATAATAATAATAATAATAATAATAATAATAATAATAATAAATTATTATTATTATTATTATTATTATTATTAATGTCTCTCTCATATTGGTCTCTACAGCCACAGCAGATGCTTTAACTCTCCAGTGATTTGACTTCATCCCCAAAAGTGCAGGTAAAAGTAAAGGTAAAGGACCCCTGGACAGTTAAGTCCAGTCAAAGGCGACTATGGAGTTGCAGCCGATTTTGGTTGGATGAGGCCCTCAGCTACTGAAGGTAATGGGGCCCTTTATATGTCCAGCTGTCCTTTGTCCACAACAAAAGGTCGCTGTTTTTTGTGTTGAATATATGCTATATGGTAATTTATGGACCTAATAGGTATTTAAAGCCATTTGACACAAAATATGTATTTTATCAAGTTTAGTTGTTGAACTGAGATACAATTAAGAAGTGTCCAGTTTTTTTTCCTTAATTTTTTTTTGGGGGGGGGGCCAAGAGAGTGGGGCCCTAAGTTATAGCTTGTTTAGCTTATACGTAAATCTGGCACAGGGTCCTCTCTTCTGCATTCCCACGTGTGGCGCTCATCTCGCTTTCAGGCTGAGGGAGTCAGCGTTTGTCCACAGACAGCTTTCCGGGTCATGTGGCCAACATGACTAAACTGCTTCTGGCACAACAAAGCACCGTGACGGAAAACAGAGCGCACGGAAACACCGTTTACCTTCCCACCGCAGTGGTACCTATTTATCTACTTTCAAACTGCTAGGTTGTCCAAAGCTGGGGCAGAGCACTGGGAGCTGGTGTGGGGATTCGAACTGCCGATCTTCTGATCAGCAAGCCCAAGAGGCTCAGTGGTTTGGATGCCAACCAACCACGTGTGTGTAAATAACTAGGGGTGTGCTGGGTTCAAATGATGAGGCGGACTGGGTCGATTCTTTGCCTTGTCTTATGATCCCATGCTTCTTTAGCTCAGGGGTGGGGAATCACACCCCTGGGATCTGAATGCGGCCCTTGAGGCCCCTGTTTTGTGGCCCTTGGGACTTTCCTTAGGCCACACCCAACTCCAAACACTACCTTCTTCCAAAGCTCTCCTCTGAACCCTCCTTGGGTGTTTTTGCCTAGCTGGAATGTGCCCTTGAACTGGGGCAATGCCTTTTCATTCTTGGATTGGGGGTCCTTCTCAGAAAGGCTCTCATCCCTTGATGCTCCTACTTTTGCTTCCGGCCCTGACTGCCACTTGCATGAGGCCTCCCATAATGCTTCCTGCAAAGGGATGCTGTCCTCTGGCTGCAAAAAAAACCCCTCCCCTGCCCCTGTGATGGGCATGCCGCCAAGGGAACATTGCGGAATGGCACCCAATGGATTGGCAAACCTTCAGACTTTGCGATAAGGCGTAATCTTATCAGGAAGCCCAGCATCAGGGACTTAGCTCCAGCTCAGGTGCCATCAGCCTTTGACCATCAAAGGTGGCAAAGGCATTAGGTGGCTAAACAGCACAGGAGTGTGTGAGCTGCGTGCTCCACCAAGCAGATAAGAGCTGCCCCATATCATGTCGTCCTGCCCTTTCAACAGCAAGGCTTTGCCATGAATGGGTGTGTGTGTGTGTGTGTGTGTGTGTGTGTGTGCAAGGCAGGGAGCAGAGGTGAAGCAGGAGGGTCCTGCCTCTTGCCCACCCACTCCTGCTGTTGCACTGCACCCTCAGGGCTCCCCCCCCCCCGAAAAATAGGTTCCAGAACTCATCATGCAATTGTTACAGTAAGTCACCAGGCTGCTTTCACCACCCGCGGAGGAGCTAAAAACTACAGCAAGCTGTTGCCCCTGTTTCTGGTGCAGGTCAAATAAATAAATCTATTGATTATGACGATGATGATGATGACCACATAACAACGGTCTTGAAAGGCCTGCATTGGCTCCCAGTACGTTTCCGAGCACAATTCAAAGTGTTGGTGCTGACCTTTGAAGCCCTAAATGGCCTCGGTCCAGTATACCTGAAGGAGCGTCTCCATCGCTCTGCCCGGACACTGAGGTCCAGCGCCGAGGGCCTTCTGGCGGTTCCCCCGCTGCGAGAAGCCAAGTTACAGGGAACCAGGCAGAGGGCCTTCTCGCTAGCGGCACCCGCCCTGTGGAACGCCCTCCCACCAGATGTCAAAAAGAAAAATAACTACCAGACTTTTAGAGGACATCTGAAGGCAGCCCTGTTTAGGGAAGCTTTTATAAATTATTATAATAAATTATTAATTATTAAATATATTATTATTATTATTATTATTATTATTATTATTCCCCACCCATCTGGCTGGGTTTCCCAGCCACTCTGGGCGGTCCCCAACAGAATATTAAAACACGATAAAACATCAAACATTAAAAACTTCCCTAAGCACGGGGTGGCGCTGTGGTCTAAAGCACAGAGCCTAGGGCCTGCCGATCAGAAGGTCGGCGGTTCGAATCCCCACAACGGGGTGAGCTCCAGTTGCTCGGTTCCTGCTCCTGCCAACCTAGCAGTTTGAAAGCATGTCAAAGTGCAAGTAGATAAATAGGTACCGCTACAGCAGGAAGGTAAACGGCGTTTCCGTGCACTGTTCTGGTTTGCTGGAAGCGGCTTTGTCATGCTGGCCACATGACCTGGAAGCTGTACGCCGGCTCCCTTGGCCAATAACGTGAGATGAGCGCCGCAACCCCAGAGTCGTTGACGATTGGACCTAACGGTCAGGGGGTCCCTTTACCAGCATCCCTAAACATGTTGCCATTTCGTCCATCCATTAATGAAAGGAGGGGCATATATTTTCTTTCCAGTGGATCAATATCAGTTGTTTATATACCACTGTATTAGATAAGCATGTATAGAATTATAGTCTCTCTCTCTCTCTCTCTCTCTCTCTCTCTCTCTCTCTCTCTCTCGTGTGTGTGTGTGTGTGTGTATTTATACACTTTTATTTATTTATTTTCATTTATTTTGTTTGAAATGTTTTCAATTTTTAAAAAATGTCAGCTTTTGCATCTGAATCTGCTACATTTTGCCCTGGTGAAGTGCTCATACCATATTTCCTCCAACACAAATTCCACTGGGCTCTGTGGGACTTGCTTCAGAGTAGGCATAATACGGAACCGGAGGGATGCCTCCCTTTAGGAGAGAATGAGAATCTTCGAGCTCCTCCACATGGCCCCATCCTTCCTCCCCGCCAGTCTGTTCAGGGAGTTGCTTGTGGCCCTAACAATCGTCTGCGGCATCTGCGAGGCTTCTATTTCCCCTTAATACAGAAGCAACAAGTACCAACAGGCCTTTTGTTTGTCAGTCCAACAGAAGAGCCTCTTGTATCCGCAGACGGCAGGGGGGGGGGGGGGTAAAAAAAGACTTGTGCAAGACGCGTCTCCCGGCAAACAGGGCTTTGTCCGGCTGAAACTCCATCTCTATCAAGGAACAGGAGGGGGAAAGTTCTGCAGTGCTGTGATGCGTGGCTGCAGGAGGATGTCTTCTGCCATGGGTGCAGGGTTGCCAACTTCTCAGCTGCCCCTTGCAGCTCTGCAGAATGCTGTGGCACGATTGCTGACAGGTGTGGGGCATTGTCTGCCTAGAACACCTGTGCTCAGTGACCTGCACTTTTTGCCGATTTGCTACCGTGCCACGTTCAAGGTGTTGCCACCAGTTTGATGCGGGTGGCGCTGTGGTCTAAACCACTGAGCCTCTTGGGCATGCCGATCAGACGGCCATCCAACCGAAGTCCCTACTTGCTTTCGAAATGCTAGGTTGGCAGGAGCTGGGACAGAGCAGCAGGAGCTCGCCCCGTTGTGCGGATTCGAACCACCAGCCTTCTGATCGGCAAGCCCAAGAGGTTCAGTGGTTTAGACCACAGCGCCACCCGCATCAAACTGGTGGTAACACCTTGAACGTGGCACAGTAACAAATCGGCAAAAAGTGCAGGTCACTGAGCACAGGTGTTCTAGGCAGACAATGCATAGGCAGTAATAATAATAATAATAATAATAATAATAATAATAATAATAATTTATTATTTATACCCCGCCCATCTGGCCAGGTTCCCCCGGCCACTCTGGGCGGCTTCCAACAAAACATTAAAATACAGAAATCAAACATTAAAAGCTTCCCTAAACAGGGCTGCCTTGAGATGCCGTCTAAAGGTCTGGTAATTGTTCTCTTTGACCTCTGGTGGGAGGGCATTCCACAGGGTGGGTGCCACTACTGAGAAGGCCCTCTGCCTGGTTCCCTGTAACTTGGCTTCTCGTAGCGAGAGAACCACCAGAAGACCCTCGGCACTGGACCTCAGTGCCCGGGCAGAACGGTGGGTGTGGAGACGCTCCTTCAGGAATACTGGACCGAGGCCATTTAGGTAGGCAAACTAAGGCCCGGGGGCCGGATCCAGCTCAATCACCTTCTAAATCTGGCACACGGATGGTCCGGGAATCAGCGTGTTTTTACATGAGCAGAATGTGTGCTTTTATTTGAAATGCATCTCTGGGTTATTTGTGGGGCATAGGAATTCATTCATCCCCCCCCCCCAATTTAGCCCGGTCCCCCACAAGGTCTGAGGGACAGTGAATCGGCCCCCTGCTGAAAAAGTTTGCTGACCCCTGGACTAGAGGCTCAGTGGTTTAGACCACGAGCTGGACTAGACAGGCCTCTGCCGGACTCTCTCTGAGCATTGGCTTGATGGCTCGGCTACCTTTCTTAAATCAAAGTTTCCTAATGCGCACAGGAACACTCGATCCACTCCATGGCATGGGCCTAATCCACTCCCACATTAATTGCTCCCTACGTACCACTCCTTTGATTCTGCGTCAGCAAAGACTTTGCTCTTTCCCTTTCCTTCGCTCGTTTGCGGAGATCCCTTTGCCGTGCAGTTTGCAGCCACGCGCCGCAATGAAGGTCGAATTTGCTCCCCGCTCCATCCCTTTAGAAAGGAGGCTCCAGACTGCTTCCGTCCTCCAGTGGGTCTTCAGTTTCCTGGGTCTAGGTAAAAAAAAAAAAAAAAACCCTACTAAATATTTGATTCAAGTAGGTAGCCATGCTGGTCTGCTGTAGTCGAAATAAATCAAAACAATTCCTTACAAAGATCGTTAAACACTCTGCATCCACAAAAAAGCTTAGATCTAAAGCTGCTACATTATAATTTTTAAATTCTTTTGGAAGGATTTTTTTAAAGGCTTTCTTAGATCATAAAACTTTTTTTGAAGACTTGATTCTTTTAAGGGAGTTTTTAGGTTTCTAAGAAGAGTCTTTTTAACTATCTTCTTAAAGAATTGTTTCAATTTATTTCGACTACTAAATCTACTCAGAAGTCAGCCCTACTTGAATTCAGCGGGTTTTGCCTCGGTGAGTGGGGTTAGGACTGCAGCCATAGCCGTTCTGCTTAACTAGCTCACAACAACAGGTGGGAACAGGGCAGCGATATTATTGGATAGAGTCCCATGAAGTCCTCTAAATGAGCTTCTCTTCACCCATAGGAGATGGAGAGGTTTGTATTCCTGACTCGGTGGCAACAGTTTGAATGGCAGCCTTTCTGTGCCGCCGTATGCAAACAGCAAGATCTGTAGGTTTCTTACTGGCAAAGAGAATTAGGGCACAGATTTGTATCACATTTATAGGTGCTAATCTGTATTTGCAGATGCCTCTGGAAGATCAAAGTGGTGCGTATCTGGGGTAGCACTATTCTTAAGGTATATTTGTTTATACCCCACCCGTGCTTTGCAGTGCACTAAGGCACCCTAAGCAAAGGTGGATTTCTTCTCTAGCTAGGGCAGCGATTTCCAAACTTCTCATGTCGGTGACATGCGTCATTTTGCGACACAGTAATAGCAAACCGGTGGTTAAACTTCTTCTTCTTTGGCGATCGCTCATAGTCAAGTAAGATTGTCTTCCATAAACACTGTTTTAACAGTGAGTCCGTAAGTGACTGTGGAGGCCAATTCTGGATCCACACGTCCTTCCACAGTGGGGACATTGTTTTCCGGGTGGGAGTTGATCACGGTAAGGGTTTGCCAAGCGTGCCTTCCTCTTATATGGTGTTTGCTGCTCTGAGCCCGGCTCTGGCTGGGGAGGGCAAGGTACAAATAAATTATTATTATTATTAGCACGTTTCTCCCTTTCGAGCGTCTTCAATGACACCTTTGGTAAAGGGTCTTCTCCAACTGGAGCGCTTGCAGGCCAGTGTTTCCCAGTTGTTGGTGTTTATGCTACATTTTTAAAGATTTGCCTCGAGAGAGTCTTTAAACCTCTTTTGTTGACCACCGGCATTACGCTTTCCATTTTTAAGTTGGGAATAGAGTACTTTCTTTGGAAGACGATCAGGCATCCGCACAACATGACCAGACCTCTATCCATCCCCTTGAGGATCATAGGGAACATTTGTATTACACACCAACACACTAATGTGTTGTGATGCACAATTTGGAAATCTCTGAACTAGGGGCCGCCACGCCTGCTTGTTAGGGGTTCCCAACCCCAGCTTCCCCATTGCCCTTCCCCACTGCTACCCCTTTGCCCAGTACAATTTTTTAATTAATTTTTTCAAACATTTTCACAAGGATCTTTGTATCATAACATTGTTTTATAAATGGGCTTCCCGTCCCTGCAGTGTTTTTACTCAAACCTTCCCCATAGAATCATAGAATCATGGAGTTGGAAGAGACCACAAGGGCCATCCAGTCCAACCCCCTGCCAATCAGGAAACACCATCAAAGCATTCCTGACCTCCAAAGAAGGAGACTCCACCACACTCCTTGGCAGCAGATTCCACTGTCGAACAGCTCTTACTGTCAGGAAGTTCTTCCTGATGTTTAGGTGGAATCTTCTTTCTTGTAGTTTGAATCCATTGCTCCGTGTCCGCTTCTCTGCAGCAGCAGAAAACAACCTTTCTCCCTCCTCTATATTCCCCACTGCATTATATGATATCTATTACAAAAAGGTTTCTCTATTACCATTATTCTATCGTTTTTCTTCCGCTGCTTTCATCTCGAATCCTGCCCGCGATTTCATTTGACTATAGTGGTCTGTTTGTTTTAATAGTTCGCGAAAGGTCTCCATCCTTCTAATTGAAAGTTCCTCATTTCGCTGTCAGCGTCACCATTTCTGCATAGTCCTATGCCTTCAAAAGCCACACTCCATCGCTTCTCGGCCTTTTGGCTAAGATCAAAAGCCACACTCCTCCTCCTTCGTTGCAACCTGCTCTTCTTTCCGTTTCCGTGCATATAATATTCTGGCTGCTGTTGTCACAGACAGAACCCTCTCTCCTTTACACCGCGCCCACCCGCTCGCTTATCCCACCACAGCTCACCCCGCCCCTTTTTGCTTCAGGCCCCTCCCACTACCACCCAGAGTCCCCACCGCTTTTAAAGGAAGGTGATGGCACTTCACACAGCGGTTTGCTAAACCTCCATGTTAAGGCCCTCCGCCCTCCCTTAAACTTTGCTGCAGGTGCATTAAACAGGTTTGCTAAACCACAGGATGCTAAATGAGATTAATACTGTAATAATAATATTTATTTATTTATTTATTTATACCCCACCCATCTGGCTGGGTTTTCTCAGCCACTCTGGGTGGCACCCAACATAATAATAATAATAATAATAATAATAATAATAATAATAAAGTGATAAAACATCAAACATTAAAAACTTCCCTAAACAGGGCTGCCTTCAGATGTCTTCTAAAAGTCAGATAGTTGTTTATTTCCTTGACTTCCCTAAACAGGGCTGCCTTCAGATATTTTCTAAATGTTATATAGTTACTCTTCTCCTTGACATCTGACGGGAGGGCGTTCCACTGGGAGGGCGCCACTACCGATAAGGCCCTCTGCCTGGTTCCCTGTAACCTCACTTCTTGCAGGGAGGGAACTGCCAGAAGGCCCTCGGAGCTGGACCTCAGTGTCAGGGCAGAATGATGGGAGTGGAGACGCTCCTTCAGGTATCCTGGGGCGAGGCCGTTTAGGACTTTAAAGATCAGCACCAACACAACACTTTGAATTGTGCTCGGAAACGTAGTGGGAGCCAATGTACCACTGTTATGTGATCTCGGCGGCCACTCCCAGTCACCAGTCTAGCTGCCACATTCTGGATTAATTGTAGTTTCCAGGTCACCAGAGCATGCACCACTCTGGAGAGACAGTCTGATGAACAACCTTCTCTGATGTTCTTCTCTACCGTGGCCTTGTGAGAGAGATGGAGGAGGAGATGATGGAGGAGGAGGAGAGGGCAAATAAGGGACTGGACCGGAAGTAGCGCTGCCGCCATTTTGGAACTGGGCGGAGCATGCTCAGAAGCTACTTTTGATGCTGCTCTGCCCTGTTCCAAAATGGCCGCCGCACCAGAAGTCGCGCTGCAGCCATTTTGGAACTGGGCAAAGCAGCATCAAAAGTCACTTCTGAGCATGCTCCACCCAGTTCCAAAATGGCCGCCGTGCCAGAATAAACCGGGGGGAAACAAAAAAATCCGGTTTTTCAGCTGGGAACAGCCGGAAAAATGGGGGTTTCCCAGGGAATACGGGAGACTTGGCAGCTATGGTCCTAAGTGGCCAGTAGACCACTTTTTGACTGTGAGTTTAGACAGTTGGAAGTTAAGAATCTGATACCTCATCGTAGAGGAAGAGCGTTCATTCTGGTGCAACAGAGCAATGTTTCACGCTGGCCAATACTGAGTGGTGGGGAGAGGAGATGCTTGCAGTTTCCAAGGCGACAAGTTAGGGAGAGGAAAGTAGTGGCTTAGGAAGCTCGTAGGAGTACGGGGTGTTTTCCGGAGGAAACGGAATGAGGCAGCAGGGGAGAAAACAAACCGAACAATGGATGGAATCAGGTGGATCTAGCCCAGGATTGTGATCTGAAGCATGGGTGTGCTACCGTGTTTCTCCAAAAATAAGACACCGTCTTATATTATTTTTCCTCAAAAAACCACAAGGTGGCTTATTTTCAGGGGATGTCTTTTTATTATTATTATTAAGTATGGTACAGTTTAACCTACAGTTTAGCTTACAAGGTTAAACTGCCTATCATAGAATCATAGAATCATAGAATCATAGAATCGTAGAGTTGGAAGAGACCACAAGGGCCATCCAGTCCAACCCCCTGCCAAGCAGGAAACACCATCAAAGCATTCCTGACTGATGCCTGTCAAGCCTCTGCTTAAAGACCTCCAAAGAAGGAGACTCCACCACACTTCTTGGCAGCAAATTCCACTGTCGAACAGCTCTTACTGTCAGGAAGTTCTTCCTAATGTTTAGGTGGAATCTTCTTTCTTGAAGGGCTTACATGGCTTATTTTCGGGGTATGGCTTATTTTCGGGGTATGGCTTATTTTCGGGGTATGGCTTATTTTTGGAGAAACACGGTAGGAAGCCCGCGAACGGGTCTCAATGATGGCCTGTCCAGCCCTGGATGTCACCACTAGGCAACACATTTTTTGCCTGCGCGACCAGCTGGCCGTCGGGGCTTGCAAAGCCCATTCAGCCCAGCTGCGTCATTACCTGCCCCAAACAGCTTGGGATCAGGATGCTTAGAGATCATCTCCCCCCCCCCCTTATATGCCCTTGCGATGAAAGTATCCCTCTCTATTACTAAAATGCGGCACAGGAATCCAGAGGTGAAGCCACCCACCCTCTTCTCCCACCGCCTCTGAATAAACCCCTTTATTCTTGTGGGTTTATAAGAAAAGAGACTCTCCTTCCAGCTCACGTGGCCTGGTATATATGTATATATATATAAAACAACTCTAGGCTGTTTGATAGAATAACCTCCTGCCACCAGTAAAGGGTCTGTCTTGGCTTGATTCCCCTTACTGCAAAAGTTTGCCCTTTCTTTCCACGCTGGCAACGTGTTGACACCCCAGGTTATCTTTCTAAGCCTCCTCAGTGTTTACTCTAAGACACAAACTTTCGCCTCTTTTCCTGAGGGAAGTTTTGTCCTCTAATGAGTTACCACTTCTGTGAGTCCTGATACCTTGCTGGAAAAAGAATGACGATACTTCTTCTTTCTTTTTTAAGCAATTTATTAGATTTTTCAAATAAACACATTAAACACATTAAACAAAACAAAACATTCCACAACAAACACCACATACACACATTTTCTCTTTTTAACATCTATTCATCTATCTCATATTCCCAATGATCTGCCGAGCTTTGACTTCCCTCCCTCCCCTCATCTGGTTTTCTTATCAACTCTTGTCTCGCAGTTCCTTTGCTCCTTCTACTTAACTTAAAGTCATTTCGTAGGACTTATTTCAGTCCTGCAAGTGTCTTTAAACGTCTACAGTTCCTCTCCATATAGTCCACGAATTTACTCCAGTCTTTTTGGAACTTTGACTCTCCCTGGTTTCGGATCCTGCTAGTCAGTCTTGCTAATTCCGCATAGTCCATCATTTTTGTCTGCCACTCTTCGATCGTCGGTAACTCCTGAGTTTTCCATTTTTGGGCTAACAAAGTCTTTGCCGTAGAATGACGGTACTTCTTGGCACAAAAGAGAAGAATTTTATTAACCTTAGAACCTAGCTGTTTCTTTAACGTTTCATGTGTTTATAAGCTACGTTTCGGTTGTAGATAGTCTCTGTCAAACATTTAACATCGAGCCTTCCTGAACCTCATCTAGATCCCCTCTATCCTGGCCTCTCAACTTTCTTCTTCACACCTACCCATTCCCACTCCCTCTCCTCAACTGACAAAACTCGCTGCTCCCTCCTTTTAAACTGGGAACAGTCCCGCCCCCACCAGAATGTTCTGTCAATCAGGCTGGAGGTGGATTAACTCTTTTCCAGCCAGGTAGGAATAAACATTTCAAAACCGTGTCAATCCGTTACGGCCCTAACCAAGAGCTACACTCTGTAGGTGAGGTCCTCCTGCAGACACCTGCTTATCAGGAGGTCCGTTCCACACAATATAGGAATCAGGCTTTTAGTGTGGTGGCCTACCCTTTGGAACTCCCCTCCCCTTGAATATTAGACAGGTGCCATGTAAGTAAAAGGTAAAGGACCCCTGGATGGTTTAAGTCTAGTCAAAGATGACAATGGGGTTGCGGCGCTCATCTCGCTTTCAGGCCAAGGGAGCCGGCGTTTGTCCACAGACAGCTTTCCGGGTCATGTGGCCAGCAGGACTAAACCGCTTCTGGTGCAATGCAACACTGTGACAGAAACCAGAGTGCACAGAAATGCCGTTTACCTTCCCACTGGAGCGGTACCTATTTATCTACTTGCACTTTGATGTGCTTTCGAACTGCTAGGTTGGCAGGAGCTGGGACAGAGCAACGGGAGCTCACTCCGTCACAGGGATTCGAACCGCCGACCTTCCAATCGGCAAGCCCAAGAGGCTCAGTGGTTTAGACCCCAGTGCCACCCGTGCCCCTTAGGCACCATTTCTAACCATCCTAGCTCTCTCCTCCATGAATTTCACCTATCTGGACTGTGTCCTTGGAATTTGGAAATGTTTCTTGCTTGCCTGGATAGAGAGAGCGTTTGACAAATGTCTCAGCAAACTAGCCTATTCTACAAAAGTAAAATAATAATACAGTCGTACCTTGGAAGTCGAACAGAACCCATTCCAGAAGCCCATTCAACTTCTAAAACGTCCAAAAACCAAAGCGCAGCTTCCGATTGGCTGCAGGAAACTCCTGCAGCCAATCGGAAGCTGCAGAAGCCCCCTCAGACATTCGGCTTCCAAAAGAACATTCGGAAACTGGGACACTCACTTCCGGGTTTCCATCGTTTGGGAGTCGATTTGTTCAGGAGCCAAGGCATTTGCGATCCAAGGTACGACTGTAACAATAAAATTACATTTGAGGCTCCGCCCTCCAATGGCATATGCATAGCTGCCAAGTCTCCCGTATTCCCCGGGAAACCCCCGTTTTTCCAGCTGTTCCCAGCTGAAAAAAACAGATCCCCTCCCCCCGGTTTATTCTTGCGCAGCAGCCATTTTGGAACTGGGCGGAGCATGCTCAGAAGCAACTTTTGATGCTGCTCTGCCCAGTTCCAAAATGACTGCAGCGCGACTTCTGGTGCGGCGGCCATTTTGGAACTGGGCAAAGCAGCATCAAGTCACTTCTGAGCATGCTCCGCCCAGTTCCAAAATGGCGGCAGTGCTACTTCCGGTCTGGTACTTCCGTTCCAATCCCTTATTTTTCAAGAAGGAACTTGGCAGGTATGGGCATATGGCCCTTGGGATGTCATTCAGAAAGGAATGCGGCCCTTTGGAAAATGTCCCCCAGCCCTGTGTTAAATGGAAGTGAGTGTGGCATGTGTTTGTGTATGCGGCCCTGTTTCCTTGGGACATCCTCTCTGCCTGTCTGCTTTGGGGAAATGGATCTGTTTGTCTGGACTCTGCAGCCTCTCTCTCTCTCTCTCTCCACAGCACGGCTGATGCCAGCCGTCCTGCCCGTTAGCAGATGGGCTCGGTGGCAGCCGCTCTCAGCCGTTGCTGTGGTTACATGAGGGAAGCGCAGGAGGCCTCGCTGTGCGAGGCAAGCACGGGGATGCCTCGCTGGCATGAAAACCCATGGCCGCTACCCTCAGCCTCTCCTGTGTGGTCCCTTTCGAAGGAGGACAGAGATTCCAAAACAGCATGTTCCTGAAAGGAATTTCCATTAGTGCAAATTGAAACAAAATGGGGAAAGGACGGCGGTGTGTGCCCCTTTTGTTGAAAGGACAAAGGAAGCATTTTGTTTTTATTTATTCAGTTTCCAAACTGCCCTTCATCCAGGGAGCACAGGCTGGTTTACAATATGAAAACACCAAAATATGCACCGTAATTACAAACAAAAACAATATCCCCCGCAATTTAGAAAGGCCACGGATTAATTTTTGTCGCCTTCGCACCCTGTTTCCCATAACGTTTTTGTTTCTCCCCTTCTGCTGCACCCTATTTTCTATCCAATCATAACCACAATATTATAATCTGATTGCTTCTGTTGCTCATACCGGTAAGCTCAAATCCTGCTTGCGAGGTCATCGCAGTATAGCAGGCTTCCTCAGACTCGGTCCCCCAGATGTTTTTGGCCTACAACTCTCATGATCCTTAGCTAGCAGGACCAGTGGTCCGAATAGATGGGAATTGTAGTCTCAATAATAATAATAATAATAATAATAATAATAATAATAATAATAATTTATTTACACCCCGCCCATCTGGCCGGCTTCCCCCAGCCACTCTGGGCGGCTTCCAACAAAACATTAAAATACAGAAATCAAACATTAAAAGCTCTCTAAACAGGGCTGCCTTGAGATGCCTTCTAAAGGTCTGGTAATTGTTGTTCTCTTTGACCTCTGTTGGGAGGGCATTCCACAGGGTGGGTGCCACTACCGAGAAGGCCCTCTGCCTGGTTCCCTGTAACTTGGCTTCTCGCAGCGAGGGAACCGCCAGAAGACCCTCGGCGCTGGACCTCAGTGTCCGGGCAGAACGATGGGGGTGGAGACACTCCTTCAGGTATACAGGACCGAGGCTGTTTAGGGCTTTAAAGGTCAACACCAACACTTTGAATTGTGCTCGGAAACGTACTGGGAGCCAATGTAGGTCTTTCAGGACCGGTGTGATGTGGTCTCAAAACAGCTGGAGGGCTGAGTTTGAGGAAGCCTGCACTATAGTATTTCTTTAAGTAGTCTTAAAGGTGTTTTGTACTACAGTTCCCATCTGCCCCAGCTAGGGAGCTGTAGTACAAAACATGTACTGTGCCAGCTCGAGGAATCTGGAGCAGACCAAAGGTCCGAAGAGTGGAGAACAAAAACGGAAGAGTGGTTTCTTCTTCACTTGATGATCTGACCCAGCCGACAGCTCTCCTCGCGTACTTAGAGGGGGCTCTGCTCTCAAGATGTCTGGGAAACAGCAGGTCAAGTCAGGGCCGAGTTTTGCAAGCTGGGTGGCAAGGCTGCTTCTTGCCCCGCGGAGGAAATCTCACCCCCAGTCTTGCCTAACAATTCTCGCCAGCATCAAAAGGGCTGGCAAGAATCAATGGATCCCGATTAATCATCAGTCAAGCCGGGCTGAGGGCAAGGACATGGTATCTCCTCCTGACTTGTACTTTGGGCTCCAAACAATCATAAAACGAGGCAGCTTACAGAATGCGGCATTTTGCAACAGACTAATCTTATAAATAAAGGGACCCAGGTGGCGCTGTGGGTTAAACCACTGAGCCTAGGGCTTGCTGATCAGAAGGTCGGCGGTTCGAATCCCTGTGACGGGGTGAGCTCCCGTTGCTTGGTCCCAGCTCCTGCCAACCTAGCAGTTCGAAAGCACGTCAAAGTGCAAGTAGATAAATAGGAACTGCTACAGCGGGAAAGTAAACGGCGTTTCCATGTGCTGCTCTGGTTTGCCAGAAGCGGCTTTGTCATGCTGGCCACATGACCTGGAAGCTATACGCCAGCTCCCTCGGCCAATAATGCGAGATGAGCGCACAACCCCAGAGTCGGTCACGACTGGACCTAATGGTCAGGAGTCCCTTTAATCTTTAAAAATAAATTTTAAAAAATTAAAATTGTGCTGCAGCTGGTCAGCTCCTGTGTCATGAACACAACAGACAGCAAATCCATAGAATCGTAGAGTTGGAAGGGACCCCCGAGGGTCATCTAGTCCAACCCCCTGCAATGCAGAAATCTCAGCTCAAATTCAAAAGGCAATACTCACCCCAACATTAAGTAGGGATGGCTGAACGTTGTCAATGTCAGTCACCCATTTCTCCTGTCTTAAATTGAGCTTTCCACATTTATGCAGCAGTTTGTGATTTCATTCTTTAAAGAAAAAACTTCATGAAAATGTGCCTGCATTTTGGTGCATGTCTTTTGTATGCAGTTTTGCCTAATGCACACACTTTTGCAGGAGTTTCCCCTAATATATTGCAGGATCCGGGAGAGAGTAGACAGGAGGACCCAGAGTTGTATATCGTCATTTTTATGTTAGCCAGCCTGAGATTTAGGGGTATAGGGCAGTGTACAAATTTAACAATCATCTCCAACAGCAGAATCAGAAGATTTGAAAGGATGTACCCAGGTTTTGCAAGGACCCAGGTGGCGCTGTGGGTTAAACCACTGAGCCTAGGGCTTGCTGATCAGAAGGTCGGTGGTTCGAATCCCTGTGACGGGGTGAGCTCCTGTTGCTTGGTCCCAGCTCCTGCCAACCTAGCAGTTCGAAAGCACGTCAAAGCGCAACTAGATAAATAGGAACCGCTACAGCGGGAAGGTAAACGGCGTTTCTGTGTGCTGCTCTGGTTCGCCAGAAGCGGCTTTGTCATGCTGCCCCCATGACCTGGAAGCTGTACGCCGGCTCCCTCGGCCAATAATGCGAGATGAGCGCGCAACCCCAGAGTCGGTCACGACTGGACCTAATGGTCAGGGGTCCCTTTACCTTTATCTTTACCCAGGTTTTGCAAGGTGGCAAATCTCCACCATGTTGCAGATGGTTTACAGGAGCTCAGATGACTTTATTTCTTGGCCAATAGTCATCTGCATTTGCCAGCTGGGAAGGAAAACCAAAATTCCCTGTTCAAAGCTAGTTCCTTTGTTTGCAATGAGTTTCCCACTTTGGCACCCATGTTTTTGGAGTTGGTAGTGACCTGTAAAGCCCTAAACGGCCTCGGCCCAGGATACCTGAAGGAGCGTCTCCACCCCCATCGTTCTGCCCGGACTCTGAGGTCCAGCTCCGAGGGCCTTCTGGCGGTTCCCTCTCTGCGAGAAGCAAAGCTACAGGGAACCAGGCAGAGGGTCTTCTTGGTAGTGGCGCCTGCCCTGTGGAATGCCTTCCCATCAGATGTCAAAAAGAAAAATAACTACCAGACTTTTAGAGGACATCTGAAGGCAGCCCTGTTCGGGGAAGTTTTTAATTCTGTTTTTGATTGTGTTTTTAATTTTGTTGGGAGCTGCCCAGAGTGGCTGGGGAAACCCAGCTAGATGGGTGGAGTATAAATAAATAAATTATTATTATTATTATTATTATTATTATTATTAGGATGTATCGAAAATCCCTGCTGAATATCACTGCCCGTATCTTCCTGGGGTAAACACCCTCCTGCCTGGGCCCTGTTCTGAGGACACTGTTTCCTCCTCCTGACCAACATGCTTTCCTTTCGTAGCTCAATGTTGCATTGCTATCTTCGTCGGCCTCCTCTTCACCCGCTTCTGGCTGATCAGCACTCTGTACGCGGCCTGGTGGGCCTGCGATTGGGACACGCCAAGCAAAGGCGGGAGGAGAGTCCACTTCGTGCGCAACTGGGCAGCCTGGAGATACATGAAGGACTATTTCCCTGCCACGGTAAGTGTGGAAGGTTTAGCAGAGGATGTTTAAAATAACCTTTGTAAAGAAACCAGAAGCTTTCCGTTTGGGAATTATAGGGACAGAACTACCTAAATTGTATAGAACAGGGGTCGGCAACCTAAGGCCCATGGGGGTCGTTTAACCGGCCCCCAAACCACCCCCGAACCGAGCTGCCTGCTTAGCAAGTCATCGCGCGCTGCGCTAAATCGGCACAGTGCGGCGTGGGAACTTGCTTCCGCAGCGCCGAAAACCACATCTATGCAGATTCAGATGCCGGAAATTGTGGGCGTGCTCACTTACTCTCTCTCACACACACACGATCTGGCCCACAGAGGGGTCTCCGCTGGAGTGAACCGGCCCAGGCGAGGTAAACCTTGCCAACCCCTGGTACAGGAACTTATTCATGTATGCTACCACAGCAGCAAGAATGTTACTTGCCCCAAAATGGAAATAAGCAGAAGTCCCAGCAAAGGAAGAATGGATACAAAAACTTATGGAATATATGCAGAAATGGCGAAACTTACTGGAAAATTAAGAAATCAAGATAACAAACTTTTTACAAAAAAATGGAAATGGTTTATTGAATATTTACAGATAAATTGAAAACAGATAAAAAGATTGGCTGGATTATTGTAACAACCTGCTGTTTAAAGTAGATAAAACAAGTGAGCAAATTAAATGAATTTGAATATGCAGAAGATACACACACACACACATGTAAGGGACCCAGGTGGCGCTGTGGGTTAAACCACAGAGTCTGGGCTTGCTGATCAGAAGGTCGGCGGTTCGAATCCCCGCGACTGGGTGAGCTCCTGTTGCTCGGTCCCAGCGCCTGCCCACCTAGCAGTTCGAAAGCACATCAAAGTGCAAGTAGATAAATAGGGCGGGAAGGTAAACGACGTTTCCGTGCGCTGCTCTGGTTCGCCAGAAGCAGCTTTGTCATGCTGGCCACATGACCTGGAAGCTGCCTGCGGACAAACGCTGGCTCCCTCGGCCTATAGAGCGAGATGAGAGCGCAACCCCAGAGTCGGACATGACTGGACCTGATGGTCAGGGGCCCCTTTACCTTTACCTTTATGGCAGGTGTGAATAAACATGTTTCTAAATAAATAACTTATCTAATATAACCTTTGAGCAGCCAGCCATTTTAACAATTGATTGCATTGCTCTGAAATGTTGCTATGCACTGCCCTGATGTTTTGTGAGAGGGCGCAGAACAGAAGTAGTTTTATAAATACATTAATCACAGACCCTCCAAGTGTCCCTGTTTTCTAGGGATGTCCCTGATTCTAAGAAGCCGTCCCGGTTTCTGATTTGGTCCTGGAGCCCCAGAAAGAGGGGGAAGGAAAGGAAGTCAAGTTCTTGGAATGCTAAAATGATTGTAAAATTAAGGAAATGTATAAACCTGAAAAGTATAAATAAAAATTAAAAAAACCCCACAGAAATCTTTTTTTAAGGAGATTTTGTGGAGGGGGAGAGCTCTTTGCCCCTATTCCCTCCCGACAACACTCAGTCCTTAGAAAAATAGCAGAGGTGAAGTGGTTCAATCTCTTTCCATACTTCCCCTACACACACACACACACACACCTATCCATTTTTAAGGAAATCATCCCTGAGTGGTCACTGGAAGGACAGATCGTGAAGCTGAGGCTCCAATACTTTGGCCACCACATGAGAAGAGAAGACTCCCTGCAAAAGACCCTGATGTTGGGAAAGATTGAGGGCAGAAGGAGAAGGGGACGACAGAGGACGAGATGGCTGGACAGTGTTCTCGAAGCTACGAACATGAGTTTGACCAAACTGCGGGAGGCAGTGGAAGACAGGAGTGCCTGGTGTGCTCTGGTCCATGGGGTCATGAAGAGTCGGACACGACTAAACGACTAAACAACAACAAAATATATGAGAGTAACTGCACATTCAACGAAAAATGTATTTCATAGGATTGGAGGGGGCAAGGGTCATCTAGTCCAACCCCCTGCAATGCAGGAACATTTTCCCCAGCGTGGGGCTCGAACTCATGACCCTGAGATAAAGAATCTCACGCTCTACCAAGTGAGCTATTGCAACTGGTCTGGACCTAAGTGATTGTTGGAGAGGCTGCTATTCCCTAGTTGATCTTGGACTACAACTCTCATCATCCCTGACCATTGAGCATGCTGGCTGGGGGCGGGGGGGGCAGAGGCTGGGATCCAGCATCTGGAAAAGTGACAGGTCCCCCCATTCCCCCCCTTAATATTGAGCCTGCATGAAACCTGGCATGTGACACTTGTCCAGCAGGTGGCACCTCACAACCAGTCTTGGCTCCAAGGACCGTCCATGTCAGTCTGAAACACCAAAGACCTTTTCCCTGTAAAATGCTGGAAGAGGATGGAGAGCTGTTAATAAGGGAGCTTTGAGAAGGACCACAGCAGCAAGGAAGGTTGAAAAGTGCTCTAGAGCAGTGGTTCCCAACAGGTGGTCCGCGGACCCCCAGGGGTCCGCGAGCTATGCCAGAGGGGTCCGCAAGATGCTATTAGAATAAAAAATATATTAAATATATTTCGTATGATAACAGATTTTTTGTTTTGGCCGCTTCCTGCATGAGCAGAGTCTAGCGCAAAACTAGAATTAGATAGAGGCAGTAGTTCTGCTGTATGCCGTTAGGTGGCGCTTTACAAACACTACTGTTTTGCAAAGAGGCAGTGCGCGCATTCTACTAACACTCACCTCCCCAAGATGCTTTGCGCGCGTCGGCTTCATTTGTGCGCTACTGCGCAGGTACCCTGTCTTCTCCATTCCCCTCCCTCCTCCCTGGCGCGCGCTGCCTCTTTGCAAAACAGTAGTGTTTGTAAACAAAGCGTTGTTTTTCGCGGAAGCTACAGTTCGCGTAGTTAAAAATGGACTGTTGGTTAAAAAGTGGTTCATCTCATTAAGAACTGAAAATTAAAACTAACTGTATACTGATGGAGTACTCTGTTGTAACTGTAAAAACGTATAAATATAAAATATAAAAAGACTCTTAATTTGGCTCTCACTTTTTAATTTTAGGATTAGGAATTAATGGGGGGTCCTTGTCACAATAGCGGCTCGATGAGGGGTCCTCGAGAAAATTTGGTTGGGAACCCCTGCTCTAGAGATTACTATTAAACTACACAATATTTGCCGGGGCCTGCAACTCGTGGGGAGTTAAAGACGGATGCAATATATAGTAGATTGGGAGATGGCTAGGAGCCATTGATATCTCTCTCCTTTGTAAATGTGTATGTAATTCTCGTATGTAATTTTCTTTTACAGCCATCTAAGTTGGTACCAATCACTGCCTCTTGAGGCAGGGAGTTCCACAGTTTAACTCTGTGCTGCACGAAAATGGACTGTCTTTTATCTGCTCTGAATCTTCCAACATTCAGGGCGTCTCCCAGGCTATTATCTTTTGCATTCATCTTTACTTCTTGGGAAGTTGTTGATATGGAGCAAATCTTGTGTGGTTTCACATGAATCTCTATAGCACATTCAAGCTGATCGCAAACTCTTCTTGGCGAGGATGCTGAGGCCGAGAGTGGGTAAATTTGAGTCCAAATCCATTTGAAGGGCCAACTATAAGGGGTGCTTGTGAATCTGGGAAATCAAACACAAAGCCTTGAGGGACTTTCCCAAATATTTTGAGGTGCCCATCGCGCCCTCTGGCTTAATCCATTGAATCCCATGCACCCCAACTGGAACAGCACTCCTGAGCTTGCTCTGAAGCATCCTGAGCTATCCAGTCTCCTACAAATCCTCCCTTGGAGTGGGAAGGCGGAACTCACAGAGGTTGGCTACGGTCACCCATTTTCTTCCCCCTCCCCCTCCATGAGCTTCTTATTTTGGGCTGGTGGTTCCCAAGTGTAGCTGGGTTCCCACGAGGCAAGCCATAGCGATAATAATAATAATAATTTATTATTTATACCCCGCCCATCTGGCTGGGTTTCCCCAGCCACTCTGGGCGGTTTCCAACAGAAAATAAAATAAAATAATCGATTAAACATTAAAAGCCCTAAACAGGGCTGCCTTCAGATGTCCTCTAAAAGTCTGGTAGTTATTTTTCTTTTTGACATCTGGTGGGAGGGTGTTCCACAGGGTGGGTGCCACTACCGAGAAGGCCCTCTGCCTGGTTCCCTGTAACTTGGCTTCTCGCAGCGAGGGAACTGCCAGAAGGCCCTCGGCACTGGACCTCAGTGTCCGGGCAGAGCGATGGAGGTGGAGACGCTCCTTTAGGTATACTGGATCGAGGCCGTTTAGGGCTTTAAAGGTCAGCACCAACACTTTGAATTGTGCTCGGAAACGTACTGGGAGCCAATGCAGGTCTTTCAAGACCGGTCTTATGTGGTCTTGGCGGCTGCTCCCAGTCACCAGTCTAGCTGCCGCATTCTGAATGAATTGTAGTTTCTGGGTCACCTTCAAAGATAGCCCCACATAGAGCGTATTGCAGTAGTCCAAGCGAGAGATAACTAGAGCATGCACCACTCTGGCGAGACAGTCCGCGGGCAGAGAGGGTCTCAGCCTGCATACCAGATGGAGCTGGTAGACAGCTGCCCTGGATACAGAATTAACCTGTGCCTCCATGGACAGCTGTGAGTCTAAAATGACTCCCAGGCTGCGCACCTGGTCTTTCAGGGGCACAGTTACCCCATTCAGGACCAGAGAGTCCTCCACACCCGCCCGCCTCCTGTCCCCCACAAACAGTACTTCTGTCTTGTCAGGATTCAATCTCAATCTGTTAGCCGCCATCCAACCGCCAACCGCCAGAACAGCAAGAACCTTTCTTGAGCTACATAACTGGGATAGAGGGACAAAGCAACTGCTTATATACATTGCCGAAAGCCTGGGCCACTCCCACACCCAACGTGATTGGCTGTCTAAACTTCCAAGCTGCGAATCGTGACTCAGAGTTCAAGGGCCAATGGCAGAGGCCCAAATCCTGAAATGTCCTGTGATTGGACATCGTGTATCGAATCAGAACACAGGAGCTCAAGCTCAGGCAAACACAGACTCAGGCATAACACCAGTGGGACTCCGCTTCCTGCAGAAATAATACCCAGAGCTGTCATTGTCCCAGACCGGTCTTTCGGACATGCGGTTCTTCCATCAGTGCCAATCCAAAGTGTCTACCAATTCCAGAGGCGAAAGCTGGATTATCTTGCCTCCCTCCCAGTGCGAAGCTGTGTGTCGAAGGTTTCTTACCTGAGGCTTAGTCACTCCCGAGAGATTAACCAGAGCCCTCTAATCTTCCCATAATATCTCTGTGGCACAAACGAGGGAGCGTGTCTGGGGATAAAGAGGTGAAGTGATGGGACGTGGGCACTCTGCCCACCCACCCTTTGCCAGCATTAATCCAGGCAGCGGCGCTCCAAGACCCAGGGGCAGAGAGGAAGAAGCACGTTGGGCATGTTTAGCTCGGAGAAGAAGGGACACAGCGGAGATTTGATATCTGAAGGGCTGTCTGTCACACAGAAGATGGAGCAAGCTGGTTTTCTGCGGCTCTGGAGGGAAGCACTGATGGACTGAGATACGACGACTATTTATAGCCAGAGAAAATAAGAAAATATTCCTTTATGCTACAGGGGCTGCGAGAACGCTAATTGCCAAAAACTGGAAAAAAGAAACAATACCGTCAAAAGAGTGGCAAGATAAATTATTTGACTATGTTGAATTGGCTAGATTGACAGAAGCCATTAGGGGTCAGCCAGAACAAAAATTTCAAAATAAAAAAAAAAGGAATGGGGAAAATATAGAGAATGCCTTAAAAAGCAGCGCCCTGGAATTAATACTTGGACTTGTTTCGATTAACTTCTTCAAAATAAATTATGGTATAAAACTAAAAACAGAAAGAAAATGGGGTAATGCCCTGGTATGCCCCACGGAGGACCTTAAGGTCCACAAACAACAATACTCTGGAGATCCCGAGCCATAAGGTGGCTAGATTGGCCTCTACTAGGGCCGGGGCCTTTTCAGTATTGGCCCCAACTTGGTGGAACGCTCTTTCACAGGAGACCAGGGCCCTGCGGGATTTGTCATCTTTCCACAAGGCCTGCAAGACAGAGCTGTTCCGCCTGGCCTTAGGGTTGGATTCAGTCTGACCCCTGTGTTTTCCTCCCTCATGGCTTGGATTTATGGACTACTTAAAATCAGGCTGCATTTTAAATTTTAATACTGTATTTTAATCTGTATTTTAATTAATTGCTTTTTATGTTTTATTGTAATTTTATTGATGTGAGCCGCCCAGAGCCCGGTTTTGACTGGGGAGGGTGGGGTATAAATAAAATATTATTATTATTATTATTATTATTATTATTATTATTATTATTATGAACTAAGAAGGAGAGAGTTTACCAAAGAAGAAAAGAGAACCATGTTGAGGATAAAAAAATTCCTTCAGTAGCACCTTAAAGACCAACTAAGTTTTTATTTTGGTATGAGCTTTTGTGTGCATGCACACTTCTTCAGATACACTGGAAACGGAAGTGTCAGACCCTTATATATATATACAGAGAGTGGTGGGGGTTGGTGGGAATGGGTGATGGGGTGATGGGCTGATGGGAGTGGTAAACCTGTGGATGGCTGTTAACGGCTGCTGATGGCTGCAATTAGTCCTGGGGGGGAAAACAAGGGCTGAGGCGCTAAAGAAAGCTTGATCATGCATAATGAGATAAGAATCCGATGTCTTTGTTCATCCCAGGTGGCTCCATGGTTTTAAGCTTGGTAATGAGTTCTAATTCAGGAACTTCTCTTTCCAGTCTGTTCCTGAAATTTCTCTGTAATAAAACAGCTCCTTCCAACACGGCTACCTACCTGTAACATGTTGAGGATGAAGGAAATCAATTGGAAGAAAAAATGAATTGAAATTATATATATATATATATATATATATATATATATATATATATATATATATGACTATTTGATCTGTGTAAGTTTCCATATGTTACTATGTTTTATTTGTATTTCTTTGTTTTTTCTTATGTTTAGTTTTATGAGTGTGTGTGTATTTGCTGTAAAATAAACTTAATAAAAAATTTACAAAAAAGAGATACAACAACTACAGTATTTGTGTATGCAACCACAGCAGTGCATATGCTGATGGGCCAGAGATGTAAAGAAGATCAAGTCCCGACCAGAGACGAAGGGCTGATGAAGATGAGGGAATTACGCTGAAATGGTGAGAATGACCTGGAGAATCAGAAACCGGGAAGAGAAGAATTTTGAGAAGGAATGGGGGGAAATTATAATGTGTTTAAGAGAGGACACTGCAAACAACTAAAAACTTTGGCAGGATTCGAGTAACGCTACTTCACCTCCTGGCAACCAGCACCCCTGGGCCAGCTTCTGCAAGAAACAACCGCAGAAGCCTTTGGGAGGCAGAGACGAGAGAGGGCATCAGAGGAGAGAGGGAAGGAAGGAAAGAGGGACAGAGGCCAGAGTTGCTCGCGGCACCCCTGACTATCATCCAAGGCACCCCAGGGTGCCACGGCACACTGGCTCAAAACCACTGTCCTAAGGAAAAGTGGGACATTTTGGGATGGAGCAATGGATTCAAACTTCAAAAAGGAAGATTCCACCTAAACATTAGGAAGAACTTCCTGACAGTAAGAGCTGTTCGGCAGTGGAATTTGCTGCCAAGGAGTGTGGTGGAGTCTCCTTCTTTGGAGGTCTTTAAGCAGAGGCTTGACAGCCATCTGTCAGGAATGCTTTGGTGGTGTTTCCTGCTTGGCAGGGGGTTGGACTGGATGGCCCTTGTGGTCTCTTCCAACTCTATGATTCTATGGGATCAAATCAGAAACTGGAACGGCTTCTGTAAATCCAGGGCTGTCCCTGGAAAATAGAGACACCTGGAGGAACCTCAGCTCAAGAGAAACCTCTGGCATACAAACAAACTTGCTGTCCAATGATCGGGATCCTGCTGCCTTCTCACCTTCCCTACCCTGTTGCCTTAGTCAAACAACACACTCCGAAGAGCCATTAAACAAGATTACCTTGTATAACAACCTGGAGAGAGTTATGTAAGGCCTCCAGGCTCTTTTTAGGATGTGAAGGCTGGTACCATGGCAACCAGGAGTTGGGCGAGGGATGGGAGACCTCCTCTCTGGCAAAGGAGGGTAAACAGGGCCAGCTAATCATTAAAGAGAAACATCCACTGTTTAATCATGGGTGTGCTCAGGGGGTGATGCTTACTCCACAGTTGTTGCTTTTGTTGGGAATGCCTACTCCCCAGTAGATAAGAACATGAAGTTCCCTGTTGGATCAGGTTAATGGCCAGGTGCCTTTGGGAAGCCTGCAATCAGGATTCGAACACAGGAGCACTCTCCCCTCCTGTGGTTTCCACCAGCTGGTGTTCATTTTTAAAGAAACCATTTGCATTTGATTTTACAAATATCAATTTATAACAATCCAAATTCAGATTCTCCAGACATCTCAAGACTTCCTCCCATCCCCTCCATGAGTCCTGTTGCCAACATTTACAACTGCATACTATTCCATAATCTATATTTTGTATCTCTAGGGCTTGCTGATCAGAAGGTCGGCGGTTCGAATCCCTGCAACGGGTTGAGCTCCTATTGCTCGGTCCTAGCTCCTGCCCACCTAGCAGTTCGAAAGCACACCAAAGTGCAAGTAGATAAATAGGGACCGCTCCGGTGGGAAGGTAAACACCGTTTCCGTGTGCTTCTCTGGTCCGCCAGAAGCAGCTTTGTCATGCTGGCCACATGACCCGGAAGCTGTCTGTGGACAAACGCCGGCTCCCTCGGCCTATAGAGCGAGATGAGCGCCGCAACCCCAGAGTCGGACACGACTGGACCTGATGGTCAGGGGCCCCTTTACCTTTATATCATCCATAGCATTTGTTACAAGTGTGATTAAAATCCTGCTAATGTTTTTATCTTTTTACAGTGGACTGGATGGCCCTTGTGGTCTCTTCCGACTCTTTGATTCTATGGTCTCCTAAGTAAATTATATATTTTCCCATTCTTTTTTAAAAGTTTTTGTCCTCTTGGTTCCTGAGTTTTGCCATTTCTGCTTAGTCCATCAGCTTCGCTTGCCATTCCTCCCTGGTAGGGGCTCTTTCTTCTTTGGGCTAGTAGCATCTGTGCAGCTTTTTGTCGCATACATAAAAATTCTCTTCTGTTCCTTTGGAATGTCGTTACCTGTAATTCCTAATAGAAAAGCTTCTGGTTTTTAAACAAACGTTATTTTAAATATTTTTTTCCATGTCATTATATATCATTTCCCAGAAAGCTTTTATTACCTTACATGACCACCACATGTGATGGCAGGTACCTTCTTTTTTTCTTTACATTTCCAGCAGGTATTTAAACTTTTTCTATATATTTCTGCCCACCGACTAATGTTCAAAAGCATTGCTGCCTCCAACTTTAGAGGCAGAGCCGAGCCCTCACGGCTGGCAGCCATAAATAGCCCTCTCCTCCATGAGATGTCATCTTATGCCAAGACATAGCTGCCAAGTTTTCCCTTTTCTCGCGAGGAAGCCTATTCAGCATAAGGGGAAATTCCTGTAAAAAAGGGATAACTTGGCAGCTATGTGCCAAGAGTATGTTGTAGTCAGGTCTTGGGAAGCAGGTCCAGTTGTGGACCAGATCCTCCCCTCTCTGCAAGCCATGTTTAAGAGGGGATTGGGGCCACCCAGTGCCGGATTTAGGTTTGATGAGGCCCTAAGCTACTGAAGGAAATGGGGCCCTTTATATGTCCAGCTATGTTAAAGCTATGGTTTTCCCAGTAGTGCTGTATGGAAGTGAGAGCTGGACCATAAAAAGGCTGATCACCGAAGAATTGATGCTTTTGAATTATGGTGCTGGAGGAGACTCTTGAGCAGGCACACCCAAACTTTGGCCCTCCAGATGTTTTGGAGTACAATTCCCATCATCCCTGACCACTGGTCCTGTTAGCTAGGGATCATGGGAGTTGTAGGCCAAAACATCTGGAGGACCGCAGTTTGGGGATGCCTGCTCTTGAGAGTCCCATGGACTGCAAGAAGATCAAACCTCTCCATTCTGAAGGAAATCAGCCCTGAGTGCTCACTGGAAGGACAGATCCTGAAGCTGAGGCTCCAATACTTTGGCCACCTCATGAGAAGAGAAGACTCCCTGGAAAAGACCCTGATGTTGGGAAAGATGGAGGGCACTAGGAGAAGGGGACGACAGAGGACGAGATGGTTGGACAGTGTTCTCGAAGCTACCAACATGAGTTTGACCAAACTGCGGGAGGCAGTGCAAGACAGGAGTGCCTGGCGTGCTATGGTCCATGGGGTCACAAAGTGTCAGACACGACTAAACAACTAAACAAACAACATATGTCCAGCTGTCCTTTGTCAACAACAAAATGTCACAGTGTTTTTTGTGTTGAATGTATGCTTTATGGCAGGGGTGGCCAACTCCCAAGAGACTGCAACCTACTCACAGAGTTAAAAACTGGCAGACAAAGTTGTTGAGCTTTTTTTTTAGAAAGGAGGAAGGCCCATATTTGGGGGGGGGGGGTTAAGCCACAGTTGTTCAGCTTCTTTGGGAGGAACCAGTGATCTACCAGTGATCTACCGCAGATGTCCAGTGATCTACCTGTAGATCACGATGCCTGCTTCATGGCAATTTATGGACCTAATAGGTATCTAAAGCCATTTGCCCTTGTTGCCATGCAGCCAGTCCATGCAGAATGTAGGCATCCTATATACTGTATAAGAATTTTTTTGTGTTGCCCCCCTTCCCTTGATGCCCTAAGCACTTGCTTATTTTGCTGAATGGTTAATTCAGCCCTAGTTCCACACAATATAGGAATCAGACCTTTAGTGTGATGGCTTCTACCCTTTGGAACTCCCCTCCCCATGAATATTAGACAGGTGCTGTCTGTGTTGTCTTTTCGGCACCTGCTCAAGATCTTCCTCTTCCAACCGGTCTCTTAAATAGAGCTCTTTCCCCATCCGCCTCTGTACTGGGATTGTTCTTTTCAGATGATTTAGTTGTTGATTTTTTCCCTAGCCTTTTAGTCTAAGTCAGGGGGTCCCCAGACTACAGACCCCGGGCCGGATGCGGCCCAATTGGCCTCCCAATCCGGCCTGCGACGACCCCCGCCACCCGCTGCTGCCGCTCGCTCTTACGGCGCACAGCGTGGCGGCGTTCTTCCAAATCGGAAAAAATCGCCGAAAATCCTTTGTGCGCATGCGTATGGGCCTCTCCCGACCCAGAAGAGGTCATTTCCGGTGCACTTCCGGGTCGGGGGAGGCCCATACGCATGCGCACAAGCGATTTTTGGCGATTTTTTCCGACCGGGAAGCGCGCCAGTGCGCCAGTAAGTGTGTGTGCGAATGCGCACGGGCGCGCACTCTGGGGACCCCTGGTCTAAGCGATGGATTATCCTTCCTTGCAGATTTCTAAACAGAGGTTGGATGCTCAGGGATTCCTTAGCTGGGATTCCTGCATTGTGAGGGGGTTGGGCTAGATGACCCTTGGGGTTCCCACCCAACTCAACAATTATACAATTCATTTGGTGAAGGGAAGGCTGAGGTGAGGGGGGGGCAGAGTCCCATTTGCCCCACTGGACCAGACTCCACTGGAGATATTCGTGGTGAAGAAGGGAATGCAAGCATGAAACCAGATGTTCCAGCCTAGTGACATTGCAAAACCAGATAACATTCTCTCCTTATCCTGCTTTCATGGAAATGACTCTGCAAGGAAAAGCAAACAGCCTTGGTGATGGGCTAGGCACGAAGGCTCAGAGCCTGTGCTCTGTAAAGGTGTCATTAATCTGTAAAAGTCCCATTAATCAGGGAGATGGGCAAGGCGAGCCAGTCATCGGCCACTGTGATCTGAGAGCGCCTGATGTTGCTGCGGATAAATGAGTTCCAGGCAGAAGGAGATTCTTAGAAATGAGACAAGGGGAGGCTGTTAGGTTATGTAACTTAGCCACCCTCCCTGCTTTCCAAGAAAGAAGTGCCTTAAAGGGAAATTTCTTAATGGGAAAAAAAGGAGAGTTTCTCCATCTAACCCTGCAATCTGCTCCTGGAGCTGGGCAGAATGTAAAACAGGACATGGTGGCATTTATTGATTTTAAAGTTCACTGATTCAACAACATTTATATACTGCTTGGTAGCCATAAAACCTCAGAGCGGTTTTGCAAAGCAAAACTTGGAAATTGTCAATAAAACACAGTTGAAAACATTGCAATTACAATAAACTAAAAACCAATTAGCAGCACATGCAACTGCTACATGTGTGGGCAGGCTTGCTTAAACCTGAATGTTTTTATCTGGCACCAGGAAGATTACACCTGCTTGATTTCAATAGGCAGGGAGTTCCAAAGTGTAGCAGCTGCAACGCTAAAAGATCGATTTCTTACAGTTGTGGAACTGTGGCACCTGTCGCAAGGCCAGTTCTATAGATGGAGGAGGTTGAGCGAGCATAGATGGGGGAATGCGATCCCTGAGCAGATCTCCGGGTGGTTTGCAGCAGATCAGCAAGATTCTGATCCTGCTCTGAAACCCTGGAGAGCCATTGCCAATAAGGCTTGACTGAGCACAATAGATCCAATACTTTGACTGGGTAAAAGGCTGTCTCGGTGCGAGATTTCTGGGGTTCCTGACGCTTGCCCAGAGCCCATGTTTTACTTTCAGGAATGAGGCACAAGGCAGACCGCAGTGTCTTTGTGATATATGGTTTTTTAAATTTTTTACAAAGCTTGTTTTTTTGTTAAAATTTTATTCATTTTCAATAAGAATCTTCCAATTAGTGACAAATTAAATCAAACCAGTCCAAATTACATTAATAACAATACCACCAATTATATATTCCAATTACTGTATAAAGATCATAGAATCATAGAGTTGGAAGAGACCACAAGGGTCATCCAGTCCAACCCCCTGCCAAGCAGGAAACACCATCAAAGCATTCTTGACATACGCCTGTCAAGCCTCTGCTTAAAGACCTGCAAAGAAGGAGACTCCACCACACTCCTTGGCAGCAAATTCCATTGCCGAACAGCTCTTACAGCCAGGAAGTTCTTCCTAATGTTTAGGTGGAATCTTCTTTCTTGAAGTTTGAATCCATTGCTCCGTGTCCGCTTCTCTGGAGCAGCAGAAAACAACCTTTCTCCCTCCTCCATATGACATCCTTTTATTTATTTGAACATGGCTATCATATCGCCCCTTAACCTTCTCTTCTCCAGGCTAAACATACCCAGCTCCCTAAGCCGTTCCTCATAAGGCATCGTTTCCAGGCCTTTGACCATTTTGGTTGCCCTCTTCTGGACACGTTCAAGCTTGTCAGTTTTTGGGAGATTTTTGGGAGTATGTTCCAGATGTCTAGAGATAATCGTCCTCATTCATGTCTCTGCATTTTGGGCTGTTTTTCAAATTCAAAACTAATATTATCCATCCTTATTCTCAATCTGATCAATCGTCGTTTCTGTGGCTCACATCTTCTGTAGCAAAGTTTTATGAATGGCAAGTCCACAAGTTCTCTCTGATGTCTACAGAGGTTATTTTAAGTATCCTTTTCACTTCTGGCTCATCATCTCATCTCAGGTAGCCAATGGTCCTCTTTCTCACCAGGAACAGGAAGTTTCCTTACAGCAAGTGGGCAACTCAGACCCACACACTATCTAAACATCAACCTTTTCTGCAGTTACTGTGCTTCTGATTTTAATTCGGGGTGGAGAGGAGCTGTGTCCCCACGGTCAGAAAACAAGGAAACACCATTAAACAATCTCTGGGGTGAGCTCTCTGAATGGCGGTAGTGGCACAATGGGGCAGTGCATCTGACTATTAACCAGATGGTTGGCGGTTCGAGCCCACCCAAGGTTGGCTGTGGGCAGGAATCCTGCACTGCAGGGGGTTGGACTAGATGAACTTTGGGGTCCCTTCCAGCTCTACAGTTCTATGATTCTACGATTCTAGTGTAAAGGAAAAGGTAAAGGGACCCCTGACCGTTAGGTCCAGTCGTGGACAACTCTGAGGTTGCAGCGCTCATCTCGCTTTACTGGCCGAGGGAGCCGGGGTTTGTCCGTAGACAGCTTCCAGGTCATGTGGCCAGCATGACTAAGCCGCTTCTGACGAACCAGAGCAGTGCACAGAAAGGCCGTTTACCTTTCCGCCAGAGCGGTACCTATTTATCTACTTGCACTTTGATATGCTTTCGAACTGCTAGGTTGTCAGGAGCAGGGACCGAGCAATGGGAGCTTCGAACGGGGATTTGAACCACCGACCTTCTGATCGGCAAGCCCTAGGCTCTGTGGTTTAGACCACAGCGCCACCCGTGTCCAATTCTAGTGTACCAGGCAATAACTGTTGCTGAAGGGATAGGAGACCATTTCCAAGCCTTCAGGGTGCCTGGGGGGGAAAATCAAGCTTGTGGTAGCACAATGACTGTGCAAATCGGTCCTCAGTTCTCTAGTGTTGCTTAGAAATGGTCTTGCTCTGCTTCTGCAGTCCATGTTTTGCTAGCCCCCAAATGTAAAACATGCAGGGGTGTATGGCATGCAAAATGAACCGCAGAAGGACAAGAAGGGAAGTCATTGATTTCAGGTTGTTTAAATGAATATTTTGAAATGTAGATTAGTAAATATATACAGTATATATATGTATGTATGTATGTATGTATGTATGTATGTATGTATGTATGTATGTATCACAGAGGGACCCAGGTGGCGCTGTGGGTTAAACCACAGAGTCTAGGGCTTGCTGATCAGAAGGTCGGCGGTTCGAATCCCTGCAACGGGGTGAGCTCCCGTTGCTCGGTCCCAGCTCCTGCCAACCTAGCAGTTCAAAAGCACGTCAAAGTGCAAGTAGATAAATAGGGACCGCTCCGGCGGGAAGGTAAACGGCGTTTCCGTGCGCTGCTCTGGTTCGCCAGAAGCGGCTTAGTCATGCTGGCCACATGACCCGGAAGCTGTCTGCAGACAAACGCCGGCTCCCTCGGCCTATAGAGCGAGATGAGCGCCGCAACCCCAGAGTCGGACACGACTGGACCTGATGGTCAGGGGCCCCCTTTACCTTTACCTTATGTATGTATCACATGACACACCAAAAAGAATCCTAGGAATGGCAGTCTGTTGCTGAGAATTATAGCTCTGTGTGAGGGAAACTACAGTTCCCATGATGCGTCTGGGGAAGTAATGTGCTCTTACTGTGAAAAAAGGCAATGAATGGTCTTGCTCCGTTCCCTCATTCTCCCAGTTCAAAGGGTGAATCCTGCAGGAGCTCTAAATGACTTTGGTCTTCTTACAGCTGGTGAAGACGGCGGAACTGGACCCTGCAAAGAACTACATCTTCGGCTTCCATCCCCACGGAGTCCTCGTGGCGGGGGCCTTCCTCAATTTCTGTACGGAGGCAACGGGGTTTTCCAAGATCTTCCCAGGACTCACCCCTCATCTGATGATGCTGAACCTCTGGTTCAGATTCCCTTTTTTCCGTGACTATCTGATGAGTGGAGGTAAGAAGAGCTGCGGGGCTCTGGGTGCTTGGTAGGAGCCAGTATCTGGCTGGTGCAATGAGAGAGAGAGAGAGAGAGAGAGAGAGGGGGGTTTTGTAAACTGCCTGCGCCCAGTAAAATACAGATGTAGTAGATGTGACCTTTCAGATGTCATTGGACTCCCATCCTCCCTAAGCCATCAAATATTAAAAGCTTCCCTAAACAGGGATGCCTTAAGATGCCTTCTAATGCTCTGGTAATTGTTGTTCCTTTGACCTCTGGTGGGAGGGCGTTCCACAGGGTGGGTGCCACTACCAAGAAGGCCCTCTGCCTGGTTCCCTGTAACAACAACAACAACAACAACAACAACAACAACAACAACAACAACAACTTGAATTTTGCAATGCTGTCCTCAGCTCAAACACACACACACACACACACACACACACACAGCAGAAAACACAGGGAAGTGTGAAGAACAACAACAACAACAGTGTATTTAAAGTTTTAAATACAAACAAAAATGCACATTCCGGCATAAATGCAAGCTTTGAGATGAAATGTGTTCAAAATTCGCATCTCTCTCTCTCTCTCTCTCTCTCTCTCTCTCTCTCTCTCTCTCTCTCTCTCTCTCTCTCTCTCTGAAATCTGTTCTGACTTTTCCAACATTCAGCTTCATTGGACGTCCACAAAATCTAGCATTTTGAGAAATCCTTCAGATGTCCAAATAAGTATCCGCACAAAATGTTTTAAAAAACATGTAGCTAGGAAACAGTTCCACATTCTGTCAGCTAAAACCAGAGACTGAAAAGCAGATTGTGATGATGATTCTTATATTCATACCCCACCCATCTGACTAGGTTTCCCCAGCCACACTGGGCAGCTCCCAACAGAATATTAAAAACACGGTAAAACATCAAATATTAAAAACTTCCCTAAACAGGCTTGCCTTCAGATGTCTTCTAAACGTCAGATAGTTGTTTAATTTCTTGAAATCTGACGGGAGGGCGTTCCACAGGGCGGGTGCCACCACCGAGAAGGCCCTCTGCCTGGTTCCCTGTAACTTCGCTTCTTGCAGGGAGGGAACTGCCAGAAGGCCCTCGGAGCTGGACCTCAGTGTCCGGGCAGAACGATGGGGGTGGAGACGCTCTTCAGGTATACTGGGCCAAGGCCGTTTAGGGCTTTCAAGGTCAGCACCAACACTTTGAATTTTACTCAGAAACCTTTTGGGAGCCAATGTAGGTCTTTCAGGACCGGTGTAATGTGGTCTCAGCAGCCACTCCCAGTCACCAGTCTAGCTGCCGCATTCTGGATTAGTTGTTGTTTCCTGGTCACCTGCAAAGGTAACCCCACGTAGGCGCATTGCAGTAGTCCAAGCGATGAGGCCTTACACGTTTTGCACACAAAGAGTTTTGCAAAAAAGAGTGTCTTGGCATCCATCTGCCCTTCACCAGGGGTGAAGTCAAACTCCTGGAGAATCACGGCACTTGCTTTGACCGCAGAGACCAGTATCTTGTAACCATAGCTGCCAAGTTTTCCCTTTTCTCGCGAGGAAGCCTATTCAGCATAAGGGAAAATCCCTTAAAAAAAGGGATAACTTGGCAGCTATGCTTGTAACTGCTGCCTCCTGATTTTTGCAACACTGAAATTACTCGGGGTGCAAGCCTGGGCACTGTGTCCGTAGGTCCTGGGCTGCCCAGACGACAAGACCCCCTTCCCTTGGTCTCGCTGATGTGATCCAGAGGAAAGGCAAGCAATTCATTTGGCACCAGCTTGGCTGCAGGGGTTTGCCGGAAGAAGGTGAACAAGGCGCCATCCATCCATCTTACGGCCCCAACTCTGGGTTTGTGTAGGGTTTACTCCTTAGCCTTGTCTTCTCCTGAAGATGTCCCCCAAGGGCATTTGCAAAATAGCAGTACTACTACTACTACTACTACTACTAATAATAATAATAATAATAATTTATTATTTATACCCCGCCCATCTGGCTGGGTTTCCCCAGCCACTCTGGGCGGCTTCCAACAGAAAAATAAAACACAATAATCTATTAAACATTAAAAGCCTCCCTGAACAGGGCTGCCTTCAGATGTCTTCTAAAAGTCTGATAGTTGTTTTCCTCTTTGACATCTGTTGGGAGGGCGTTCCACGGGGCAGGCGCCACCACCGAGAAGGCCCTCTGCCTAGTTCCCTGCAACTTGGCTTCTCGCAACGAGGGAACCGCCAGAAGGCCCTCGGCGCTGGACCTCAGTGTCCAGGCAGAATGATGGAGGTGGAGACGCTCCTTCAGGTATACTGGACCGAGGCCATTTAGGGCTTTAAAGGTCAGCACCAACACTTTGAATTGTGCTCAGAAACGTACTGGGAGCCAATGTAGATCTTTCAAGACCGGTGTTTTGTGGTCTTGGCGGCCACTCCCAGTCACCAGTCTAGCTGCCGTATTCTGGATTAGTTGTAGTTTCTGAGTCACCTTCAAGGGTAGCCCCACGTAGAGCGCATTGCAGTAGTTCAAGCGGGAGATAACTAGAGCATGCACCACTCTGGTGAGACAGTCCGCAGGCAGGGAGGGTCTCAGCCTGCGTATCAGATGGAGCTGATAGACACTGCTGATGGTTTTCAGGGACCTTACTCTCATGTCTCCTGCATTTCATACCCAGGTTTAGTCCCATCTGACAAGGAAACGGCTGCCAACGTCCTACGGAGGTCAGGAGGAGGGAATGTCCTCGCCATCGCAGTGGGAGGAGCCCAAGAAGCTCTGGACGCCCGGCCAGGGGCTTTTACTCTGTTGTTGGCAAACCGGAAGGGGTTTGTTCGGCTAGCTATACAGCATGGGTGAGTCGTTGCATGCTGTCGGGCGAAGGGCTGCGTGGTGCAAATCCCATACAAAATATTGCCTCTGATGGCACGGCTGCCCGCAAATGCAGGAGCCAGTGATGTTCCGACTGGTGGAGGAGCAGGCGTGCGGTGGGAGCGTACTGCCCCTGGCGGCACGATCCCAGTGGGGTGCCATCGCGGCAGCCTTCCCCCCGCGGGGCCGGTGCTAGGGTTTTTTGCGTCCTAGGCGAGATCACCTTCTGGCACCCCCCCACACACTCATTATTAATAATAAAAAATAGAAAATAGAAAAAATAGAAAATAGAAAAAATAAAAATAGAAAATAGAAAAAATAAAAAAGTAGAAAAAATAAAAATAAAATAAAAAACAGCAGAGAGGCGCGGCACCGGCGAGATGGCCTCAGGCTCGTGCTCCCCGCGTGCCTCCGGAGCTTTGTGCAGCACCGGGGGGCGACGGGCAGGCTGGCCAGCACCCCCTCCATTTTGGCGCCCTAGGCAGCTGCTACACCCCGCAGGCGGCACGTCACGCCCCTGGGACGTGTGCCACACGCCTGCAGGCAGCTGCCATGCCCCCGGGACGCGCACCACACGCCTGCCTGCTCTCCGCCCCCCCCCCCCCGCCGGAGCTTGAAGCTCTGCCACTGGGTGCCCCCCCCCAACTTGGATGGCTCTGAAAGAGGGCGAGAGAAATTCATGGAGGAGGAGAGAACTATTGATGGCTCCTAGCCATGATGCCTATGCTCTGCTTCCATAGTCGGAGGCAACCATGCTTCTCAGGGCCGGCTCTAGGTAGAGTCCCGGTGGCACGGGGCTGCGCGGCGAAGCCGCGCTGCGAGGGTGGGGGTGCCGGAGCGATCTCCGCCCCTCAGCGCCAGGGCGCCCGACCTGCTCGAGACTGCCCTGATGCTTCTGAACACCAGTAGATCCTGATCTTATGTTCTGAAATGGGAAGTAGATCCTGATCTTATGTTCTGAAATGGGAACGTTATACAACTGGTGAGCCATCAGGTCAAGCACAGCCCACCAGGGATCCAGGAAAATCTCCTGCTTTTGCTTCCTGCCTCAGATTGCAAAAGTAGTGTTGACATCGGACAAGCCACCATCAAGCACAAGGGGTGGAGCCTCAGCGGCCCCTGGGCCTCACTTTTTTGGGCTCATGGGCCACATCAAATCCAGGATCCACACCTAGACTGTGGTCCAGGTCGGGGTGGGGCTCCTTACCCCTGGTGTAAACACTGGGTGTCCTTCAGACATTGTGACAATGACTCAACACCCTCTTTTCCATTCCTCTGCCCTCACCCCCAGCACCCCTCTTGTCCCCGTGTTTTCCTTCGGCGAGAACGAGCTGTTCGATCAAGTCGAAAATCCCAAGGGCGGCTGGCTGCGGTGGATTCAGGAGCACTTGCAAAAGATCATGGGGATCTCTCTCCCCCTCTTCCACGCCCGCGGGATCTTTCAGTACAGTTTTGGGCTCATTCCGTATCGGCGACCGATCCGCACTGTGGGTAAGTCTGGTTGGAAGAGTAGCTGAACCGCAGCCGGGAAGCCAAATCCTGTGTGAGGATGACTCTTTTCTTGAAATTAAAGCAATGTCCAAACGCTTGTTAAAATATCCCAAAAAGCTTTCGCTTGCAGAACATATAGCGAAAGAAGAACATAGGCAAAGTATTTACATTCACGTGGTTATTCAAGCATGGGCCTAGCTTTTCTTAGTTGAAGATTACGTAGGGTTCCCATATTTCAAAAAGGGAAAATCTGGGCACAAAAACTGTTGAGCTTTTTTGGAGGAGGGAGGGGCAAGCTGATGAGCTTTTTTTGCAATTTTTCAAAAAAGAGGAAGAGGTTTTTTAACTGGGGGGGGGAGATTCCTAGCTGAAAAAAACAGATTTTTTTTTGTTTTTTCCCAGTTTATTCTGGCGCGGCGGCCATTTTGGAACTGGGCAGAGCATGCTCAGAAGCGACTTTTGATGCTGCTCCGCCCAGTTCCAAAATGGCAGCAGCGCTACTTCCAGCCTGCTATTTCCGGCCCGGTCCCTTATTTCTCTGACAGCAACTTGGCAGGTATGGAAATACGCAGCAATGCATTTAAGCATTCTCAATTTCTGTAAATTAAAACCCCTTAAGCAAAGTCTGCTCATGCCTAGAAAGCCTGGGTCTGAGCAGTTTTCCACTTCACTCACACTTTCTAGGTGTTTTCCCCATGCTCCTCTCCTTCCCCCGGGAAAACTCGCTCTTTAGTGCTACATTGGAGCAAATGTCAATCCGGAGAAAAACCCCAATTGCCATTTGCTCCGATTGAGCACTAAAAAGCGGTTTTCCCTGGGGGGAGGGCCGTAGGACATGAGGAAGTGTGTGTAAGCCTTTACCCAAGTCACGCTTTTCAAAACAAACCGAAACGCTCATTCTTCAAAATCCGCACACTTCCAAATCGTTCAGTGCGGCTCTGCAGCCAAGTAATGTGTACAACAAATGCACGCGCTAGCATAAAACATGAGAAGAAATGTAGATATTCATGAAAATGGAGTATATAAAGGGATTGGCCTTTGCAAAAAAACATGTGCCTTGGGCAAAAGTGTGTACAGTACAGTATATTTGGAGTAATTTGCACCAAAATGCTGGATATTCATGAGGACATGAAATAAAAATAGCGGAATGTGCAAAACTTAAGATTGGAAAAATGAGAAACGAAAGCATTCAAAGCAATGGATTCAAAGCAATGGATTCAAACTACAAGAAAGAAGATTCCACCTAAACATTAGAAAGAACTTCCTGACAGTAAGAGCTGTTCGGCAGTGGAATTTGCTGCCAAGGAGTGTGGTGGAGTCTCCTTCTTTGGAGGTCTTTAAGCAGAGGCTTGACAGGCATATGTCAAGAATGCTTTGATGGTGTTTCCTGCTCGGCAGGGGGTTGGACTGGATGGCCCTTGTGGTCTCTTCCAACTCTACGATTCTATGATTCATTCACTAGCTTAAAGACCCCCTTCTCCAACAGTCGGGGATCCTACTTCTGCAACCAAGCACGAGGTCATTTATTACTAGTAATGATTTTCCTGCCTGATGCTGAACACCGAGAGAGCGTTTCTAGGAGTTGAATTCACTGTGGCACGCTAATTATCGTCGTAGCTGGCCACAATAACTTCAGCCGCTCCTTCTCGACAGGTTAATTCAAAAAGACAGCTTCCTACAGGTAAAGCTACCCTCTCTGATGGGATTTGACAGGCAGCGGTTGCCCATAATTGTTTGATAGCTTGTTTGGATCCTCTCTGTGGTTAGACGGACTTTGGCCAACATCTGCAGCGGAGGAGACACTTAATGGGATGTTGGTCGGAAACCTCGTCAGCCCATTGTTGTCTGACAAACACAATTAGCACAGCCTTTCAGAGGGAAGGCAGGGAGCTCATCGCTGGATTCCTGGCCCTGCCGATTCCTGCCGCCAAGCCGCAAAACCCAGAATGGGTTGCAAGAGGGAGTTCAAAGGATTCGCTGCCGTAGCCGTTGCTGGTCAATAGCAAGCTTCCCCCACCTGGTGCCCCCTTGATGACATGGGAAGGGAGGGCAGAGCACTGCAAGCAGAAGGTCTCAGAGTCAATCCTTGGGATCTGCAGGCAAGGCTGGGAATGTTCCCTGCCCAAAACCCTGAGGAGCTGCTTTCAGTCAATGTAGACCAGTGTTGGCCAAACTTGGGTCTCCAGCTGTTTTGGGACTACATTTCCCATCATCCCTGACCACTGGTCTTGTTAGCTAGGGATGATGGGAGTTGTAGTCAAAAAAACAGCTGGAGACCCAAGTTTGGCCAACACTGGTGTAGACAGGACCGAGCCAATGGTCTAATTCAGGCATAGGCAATCTTCGGCCCTCCAGATGTTTTGGCCTACAACTCCCATGATTCCTAGCTAACAGGACCAGTGGTCAGGGATGATGGGAATTGTAGTCCAAAACATCTGGAGGGCCGAAGGTTGCCTATGCCTGGTATAATTCAATATTAGGTCATTTTTGTATGATTCTTTGACTACAACTCCCATCATCCCTCACTATTGGCCATGTTGGTTGGAGCTGATGGGAACTGGAGTTCAAAACATCTGCGGAAAGGAGTTCAGTATTAAACAACTAATCTATTTTCTTGATTAATAATAATAATAATAATATATTTTAGCTCGCCCATCTGATTGGGTTGCCCCAGCCACTCTGGGAAGCTTCCAACATACCGTTGTACCTTGGAAGTCAAATGTTCCCGGACGTTTTGGCTCCCGGACGTCGCAAACCCGGAAGTGAGTGTTCCGGTTTTCAAACGTTCTTTTGGAAGCCAAACGTCCGACCGGGCTTCCGTAGCTTCCGATTGGCTGCGGGAGTTTCCTGGGCCAATAACATCCGTGTAGCCGCAGTCGCAGACAAAATCTCCTTGGGATTTCGGCACCTAGAATTCCTAAAAGGAAGGCTTACAGGGAGAAAAGGGAGGACATCTTTGTGTACAGTGTGGCCACAGGTGCTGAAAACCACAGGATGGGAGACGGCTCTTGTGCCCTTCTTATGGGTTTCTTGTTAGGGCATCTGGCTGGCCACTGTGAGAACAAGCTGCTGGACCCGATCCACCACACCCTTCCTACCTTCTTACCTCCTTCTGTTTTGTAATGTCTTAAGGTAAAGGTAAAGGGACCCTTGACCATTAGGTCCAGTCGTGACTGACTCTGGGGTTGCGCGCTCATCTCACATTATTGGCCGAGGGAGCCGGCGTATAGCTTCCAGGTCATGTGGCCAGCATGACAAAGCCGCTTCTGGCAAACCAGAGCAGCACACGGAAGCGCTGTTTACCTTCCCGCTATAGCAGTTCCTATTTATCTACTTACATTTTGAGGTGCTTTCGAACGGCTAGGTTGGCAGGAGCTGGGACCAAGCAACGGGAGCTCACCCCGTCACAGGGATTCGAACCGCCGACCTTCTGATCAGCAAGCCCTAGGCTCAGTGGTTTAACCCACAGCGCCACCTGGGTCCCTTGTAATGTCTTAACCACTCTTTTTTTAAAAAAAAATCTTTCTTGCATTTTAAATTTTTTTACAAAAAAGTATAAATTAAACATTACATCCAAATATTAAAAAATAGAAAGAAGAAATACATAAAAGTAGAAATATAAAAAGAAAATAAAAAGAAAGAGAGAAGAAAAAACAAGAAAGGAAAAGAAAGAAAGAAAAATGATAAATAATAAAACACGAAAAATAATCACGTACACAAAATTGTTCATAGGATACAAACAGTACTTGGAATATTCTTAACGCCAGGTTCTACAAAAGAAATAGATTTGTAATCCTTCCTTCCTTCCTTCCTTCCTTCCTTCCTTCCTTCCTTCCTTCCTTCCTTCCTTCCTTTCTTTCCAGTTACTTTCTTTCTGATCCAGAAAAGTAGTTTGAATCCCTGTTATATTAGTTGACTTGCATCTATCTCTTTGCAGCTTCAACACTTCTCTTAAGTGACAAATATTCTGCACTCATTTAATAATATCAGTTTTCCCCCATTATATCTGTGAAAGCACAACCAAGGATTATTTTTGGAACCATATTTTGTCAGGTAGTTTTTAAAACAATCCCATTCCTTTTTTACCTTATCGCCTGAGTTTTCTTAACCACTCTTTGCTGTCTTTCCCTCCCCACCCGCCTGCAGTTGGAAAACCCATCCGAGTTGAGAAATGCCCCAATCCCAGCCAAGACGACGTGGACAAGTTGCACGAGGTCTACATGGAGGAACTGTGCAAGCTCTTTGAAGAGCACAAGTTGAAGTATGGCGTCCCAGAGGACAAGCACCTTTCTTTCATTTGAAACAAGGAAGGCGTCCTTCCCATTCCCTTGCCCACATTTTAAAAAATAAATAGAAATAAAATATTTATGCTTTTCAGGTTTATACGTTTCATTAATTTTACAATCATTTTAATGTTTCAAAACTTGACTACCTTCCCCCTCTTTCTGCGATTCCTTAAATTTATTTTTTTATATCTTCTGCATATCCAAATTACGGTAACTGCATTTGCTCATTTATTTATCAACTTTAAATATATACAGTGGTACCTCGGTTTAAGAACAGTCCGGTTTAGGAACGATTTGGTTTGCAAACTCCGCAAACCTGGAAATAGTGTCTTGGTTTGAGAACTTTACCTTGGTCTAAGAACGGAATCTGAACGGTGGAAGGGCACCGGCGGCAGGAGACCTCATTAGGGAAAGCGCACCTCGGTTTAAGAACGGTTTCGGTTTAAGAACGGACTTCCGGAACGGATTAAGTTTGCAACTGTACTCTTATAAAACTGCAGGTTATTGCAGTAATCATGCCAAAGTTCTTATCTGTTTACAATTTATCAGTCAATATTCAACAAACCATTTCCATTCTTTTATAAGCCGCCCTTTCCATTGTGGGAATGTTCAGGGGGGCAGGAGAGGATATACTGTTTAATAAAATCCTTCCTAACTTGCGCTACCAAGTTCTATAACTTAGCAGAATTTTAACATTCCCCTTTAAACGCACAGCGGGTGGCTGGTTGCAAGTTTGTTTAAGCCTCTTAATATTAGGCTCCTGGTAAGTTTCCTTATATCCCTCTTAAAAGAGTAAGCACACGACAATCTTATTTAAAGTCTATAAAAGAGGTTTACTCACACATTCAGTTCACAGGTGGATCCCTGAAGGCAGACTTAGTTACAGAAGTATAGACATGTGGAATCTATCCCATATGGAGATAGTCCCTTTGTCCTCTGTTGGCTGGAAGCCAACAGAGCATCTCTAGCTAAACAAAACTATCAATGACTTGGATGATGGGTTTGAGGGCATCCTGAGCAAGTTTGCAGATGACACCAAATTGGAAGGGGTGGCTAGTACCCCAGAGGACAGGATCACACTTCAGAATGACCTTAACAGATTAGACAACTGGGCCAAAGCAAACAAGATGAATTTTAGCAGGGAGAAATGTAAAGTACTAGACTTGGGCAAAATAAAATAAAATATGAAAGGCACAAATACAGGATGGGTGACACCTGGCTTGAGAGCAGTACATGTGAAAAGGATCTAGGAGTCTTGGTAGACCACAGACTTGACATGAGTCAGCAGTGTGATGCAGCAGCTAAAAAAGCCAATGCAATTCTGGGCTGCATCAATAGGGGTATAGCATCTAGATCAAGGGAAGTAATAGTACCACTGTGTTCTGCTCTGGTCAGACCTCACCTGGAGTACTGTGTCCAGTTCTGGGCACCACAGTTCAAGGAGGATACTGACAAGCTGGAACGTGTCCAGAAGAGGGCAACCAAAATGGTCAAAGGCCTGGAAACGATGCCTTATGAGGAACGGCTTAGGGACCTGGGTATGTTTAGCCTGGAGAAGAGAAGGTTAAGGGGTGATATGATAGCCATGTTCAAATATATTAAAGGATGTCATATAGAGGAAGGTGAAAGGTTGTTTTCTGCTGCTCCAGAGAAGCAGACACGGAGCAATGGATTCAAACTACAAGAAATGGATTCAAACTACAAGAAAGAAGATATTGGAGCCTCAGCTTCACGATCTGTCCTTCCAGGGAGCACTCAGGGCTGATTTCCTTAAGAATGGATAGGTTTGATCTTCTTGCAGTCCACGGGACTCTCAAGAGTCTCCTCCAGCACCATAATTCAAATCGAAGTGTAGGTAGGGGATCAGCTTGAGGGGCTGAAAGGGTGTGCACTGCTTATGTGACATTCCTCCAGGCAAAAGTGAAAAGAGAAACGGGATTCCACCTAAACATTAGGAAGAACTTCCTGACAAGAGCTGTTTGGCAGTGGAATTTGCTACCAAGGAGTGTGGTGGAGTCTCCTTCTTTGGAGGTCTTTAAGCAGAGGCTTGACAGTCATCTGTCAGGAATGCTTTGATGGTGTTTCCTGCTTGGCAGGGGGTTGGACTGGGTGGCCCTTGTGGTCTCTTCCAACTCTATGATTCTATGATTCTATTCTATGTGTGTTTGCCTTGTACATTTATGAACATTAATTTTATATATCTAAGACCTTGGAATTCCTATAACAAAAACCATATATCCTAAAGATACCAGAGCCTCCATTGACCTTCATTCCAAGGAAATAAAACCCTGAGTAACTGCTGGAACACATGGCGTCTCTTGCTGCTTAGAGATTGCAGTGCACAAGACTGCATATATACCTGCAACTGAGGATTATACTTCGTGCATCTGCTTATTGCATAATAAAATATGTCTGTCTCCAAGGTGCTCTTGTTTTTTTTTATGAAAGTGGAGTTTCAAAGCAATATGTGGAGATTCAGACAATGCACCCAAGGGCTTACGAAGGACGAAAATCAAAATGAAATTCTGATCTGGATTTCCCTCTTATTTTATTTAGAAAATCCGTAAGCTGCTCGATCAAACAGTTCTCCAAAGAGGGTGCGAATAAAAACATAGAGAAAACCCAGCTACAATAAACAAACCAATTAAAAACTAATATGCATAACATAGTCGTAATTAAGCTTTGCAAAACAAATGTAAGTAACTGAACCACGAGCCTGGACTCGAGAGAGCTACTGAAACAGGAAGGTTTTCAGCAGGGGTCTAAAGCGATCCAGTGATTGCCCTTGCCTAGGATCCACTTCCCAACAGAAGCAATTCCCCCTTTTCAGAATGCCAAAGAGGATCCATGGAATGTCACAAACACTTCGACACATTCCTTGAGTTGTCTTAGCCGTAATCCCGCCGAGCGCTCCATGGCAAGGCATCGCTCTTTGCCTGGCGGCTATTATTAGCTGTGTGTCTTGAGCTTTAAATTAAATAAGACTGGCAGGTGCTTAAAGAAAGCAAGCAGATTTTATTGTAGGAGTAGGGGGAGGAGAAGAAGGAAGAAATCCACTATCTTCCGGGCCTGGCTGCAGCGCTCTCGAGAACACCAGAAGGCGGTCCCTTTGCGGGGCGGTTTGAATGTTCCCTGGTTGTTGAGACAGTGTGGTACAAGTGCAGAAATTTGGCTTCTTCTGTACCAATCACTTAAATCTTTTGGCATTGGGTCCTTCGGCCAGGGGCGGCCCTGTTATTAGGTAGAGTGAAGTAATGGCTTCAGATGGCAGATATGCAAGAACAGCACCCCCTGGCTGGTCTTCCTAACCCCCAGCCACCCTCCTATGGTGCCACATGGACTCTTCTGGGACCCCAAACTTGGCCTGCAGTCTCAGGTGTGGTGGAGGATGCCATCCCATCAGCGGCCCATAATGATGTCATATATTTAAGAAGAAGAACCTGTGTTTGTACAAGCACATGCTTTGTGGAATTATCTCGATGTATCAGGATGTTTTTTGCACCTGTTCTGAAGAGGTTGTGGTTAGTAAAGCTTTGAATCATCATGATGGGGTTGGACAATTTTTATTCCAAACTAGTTGACCCTCCCACGCGTTGCTGTGGGTTATCCCTGTGGCTGCCCCCACCCTTGGGCCCCTCCCCCAGTGAGCACTCAGGGCTGATTTCCTTCAGAATGGATAGGTTTGATCTTCTTGCAGTCCATGGGACTCTCAAGAGCAGGGGTCCCCAGATTTACCCGCCTTCGGGCCGGTGCCCGCCGTGCCGATCGCGCGGCGGGCCGGAGGGCGGGGGAGTGCGCGCGCAGTGGGCCGGAGGGTGGGGGAGTGCACACCCATTTACTGGCGCGGTGGCGCGCTTCCAGGCCAGAAAAATCGCCGAAAATTGTTTGTGCGCATGCGTATGGGCCTCCCCCGACCCGGAAGTGCACCGGAAATGACCTCTTCTGGGTCGGGAGAGGCCCATACGCATGCGCAGAAACGATTTCCGGCGATTTTTTTCAGATCTGGAAGTGCCCCGCCGCGCAGCGCGCTGCAAGAGCAGGCGGCGGGGGTCGTCGCGGGCCGGATTGGGAGTCCAATTGGGCCGCATCCGGCCCGGGGGCCGTAGTCTGGGGACCCCTGCTCAAGAGTCTCTCCTCCATTACCATAATTCAAAAGCATCAATTCTTCGGCGATCAGCCTTCTTTATGGTCCAACTCTGACTTCCATACATAACTTCTGGGAAAACCATAGCTTTAACTATACGGACCTTTGTCGGCAAGGTGATGTCTCTGCTTTTTAAGATGCCGTCTAGGTTTGTCATCATTTTTCTCCCAAGAAGCAGGCGTCTTTTAATTTCGTGACTGCTGTCACCATCTGCAGTGATCATGGAACCCAAGAAAGTAAAATCTCTCACTGCCTCCATTTCTTCCCCTTCTATTTGCCAGGAGGTGATGGGACCAGTGGCCATGATCTTGGTTTTTTTGATGTTGAGCTTCAGACCATATTTTGCGCTCTCCTCTTTCACCCTCATTAAAAGGTTCTTTAATTCCTCCTCGCTTTCTGCCATCAAGGTTGTGTCATCTGCATATCTGAGGTTGTTGATATTTCTTCCGGCAATCTTAATTCCGTCTTGGGATTCATCCAGCCCAGCCTTTCGCATGATGAATTCTGCATATAAGTTAAATAAGCAGGGAGACAATATACCGTACATACAGCCTTGTCGTACTCCTTTCCCAATTTTGAACCAATCAGTTGTTCCAGTTCTAACTGTAGCTTCTTGTCCCACATAGAGATTTCTCAGGAGACAGATGAGGTGATCAGGCACTCCCATTTCTCTAAGAACTTGCCATAGTTTGCTGTGGTCGACACAGTCAAATGCTTTTGCATAGTCAATGAAGCAGAAGTAGATGTTTTTCTGGAACTCTCTAGCTTTCTCCATAATCCAGCGCATGTTTGCAATTTGGTCTCTGGTTCCTCTGCGCTTTCAAAATCCAACTTGCACTTCTGGGAATTCTCTGTCCACATAGAATCATAGAGTTGGAAGAGACCACAAGGGCCATCCAGTCCAACCCCCAGCCAAGCAGGAAACACCATCAAAGCATTTCTGACAGATGACTGTCAAGCCTCTGCTTAAAGACCTCCAAAGAAGGAGATTGCTTAAGCCTGCCTTGTAGAATTCTAAGCATAACCTTGCTAGCGTGTGAAATGAGTGCAATTGTGCAGTAGCTGGAGCATTCTTTGGCACTGCCCTTCTTTGGGATTGGGATGTAGACTGATCTTCTCCCATCCTCTGGCCATTGCTGAGCAGGCGCGGTGCTAGGCTTTTTGCGCCCTAAGGAAAACACTTTCTGGCACCCCCCCGGGCGCATGTGTCATGACGCACGCACGCCCCAGCGCGCCTGCGGAGCTTTGCGTGGGGAGTGGGAGGCTGAGGCCGCCTCAACTGAACAGCTGAGAGGTGCAGCGAGGTGGCCCCAGGCTTACGCTCCCCCTGCGCGCCTCCGGAGCTTCGCGCCCGGAGCGCGAGCTTGGGGCCACCTCGCCGCGCCTCTCAGCTGTTCAGTTGAGGCGGCCCCAGGCTGCCGCTCCCTGCACGAAGCTCCGGAGGCGCGCGGGGATTGCTGGGAGCGTGAGTCTGGGGGCAGGGCTGCCTCCTCCCGCTCTCTGCTCCGCTGCAGCCTGCAAGACCCTGCTGATCATGCTGGCTGGCGGGCCCCGCTCGCCCTTCTGCCTCTGCCGCTTCTCTGCCGCTCCCCGCGCACCTCCGGAACTTCTCGCCGGCGGGCGGCAGTGGGTGGTGGGTGGCCTGGTCAGCGCCCCCTCCTAGTTCGCCTTAATGGAAGCGCCGGGGCTGCTGCTGAGTTTTCCAAACTTGCTGGCACCTTAACAGCACCACCAGCATTACGCTTTCCATTTTTAAGTTCAGAATAGAGCAGTTGCTTTGGAAGACGATCATCAGGCATCCGCACAACATGACCAGTCCAACAAAGTTGGTGTTGAAGAATCTTTGCTTCAACACTGGTGATCTTTGCTTCTTCCAGTACACTGGCATTAGTTCGCCTGTCTTCCCAAGTGATGTGCAATTTTTTTTCAGAGACACCGTATGCAATAACTCTGGGTACTGTAGCTCTGTGAGGGGAATAGTGAGAGAGGGGGAAGGAGGTCCTCCTAACAACATTCAACACCCTTTACAAGTTACACTTCCCACAATCCTTTGGGGGGAAGCCACGATGGTTGAAAGCGGCGTGAGGGTGCTTTATGTGTACGGCACAGAAAGAGCCTTAGCAAAAAGCTGCATTCTGTGCAGGGGCGTAGCGGGCCGCCGTGACACCCGGGGTGGCAAATTGCCATGCACCTGGGGGCACGCGGCGTCGCTACATAACGACGCATGCGTTGTTGCGTGGCAGGGTATCGCCACCCCCGCGCCTCCAAAGCCGCGCGCCTCCAGCTACAAACTCCAGGTAAAAAGCCCACTCAGCACAGCGGGTGTGTGTGTGTGTGTGCCGCTTGGCGCCCCACCCCGTGACTCCCAAGCCGAGCCTCCAGCCTCCCGGTAAAAAGTCCGCTCGGCACACTTTTTACCGGGAGGCTGGAGGCTCGGCTTGGGAGTCGCGGGGGTGGGGGCGCCAAGTGGCACCCCCTGCCAGAGTGGAACCCGGGGTGGACCGCCCCTATCTCCCCCCCCCATTGCGACGCCCCTGATTCTGTGTTCTTCTGGGCACTCCTCAACACTTTCTGCACTGGTTCAATTCATTTGACTCTGTTTGGGTTAGAGGAAGAAAACCCAGCTTTTTGCAGCTCTTGAGAAAATGTCTGAGGCTCCTTTGAAGGATTTCACACGGCCGCAGCTACAGAGAAAAGAACCTTCGAGCAAGAGGCTAGGCATGTCCAGGCGACATTCTTGAAACCCATATGGACACCCAGAATGTCCATTGAAGCAGTCTGAACATGACCAGGGGTGTCTAGCTGATGGCTGCACAGCGGCAGCTCTTGTTTCACAAGCAGCAGCTGTACAGGGCAGTGGTTATTTTAAAAACAGAGCATTAAATCTAGCATGGGGGGGGGGGAGAAACCTATTTATTTTTAGATAGCCCCTGAACATTCATTGCAGACCAGGGCTGTGCACCACAGGGCTGAGACATCTGTCGGAGCAGGGATGGGGAATCGGTGACCCCCTGCAGATGTTGCTGGATTTCCTTCACTCCCGGCCTGCAAGGGCTGATGGGAGTTGTAGTCCGGAAACAACGGGAGGGCCATAGGTTCTCCATTCTTGGGTTATAGGATTATTATTAAATATTATATTTTATAGATAGGTAGATGAGATCATAATATATTATCATTATATATTATACCCCACTTCTTCCCCTGACGGGACTCAAGGCAGCTTACCGGTAAAAACACGAACCATTAACGACATAGGGGGAGAAATCATTAAAAAACAATTAAACATTAGAATCATTGGATTCTGGAGTCGGAAGGGACCATCCCAGCAAGGTAGCCCAGAAGGGCATAATGTTAGGGCGCCAACAGGTGGGTGTGCTGAAGGCAGCTGCCGGATGCAGGTGGAGACTAGGTCCAACTGTTTGGAGCAAGAATCAGCCAAGGTCAGGTATCAGGACTGGGGTCAGGAGAAGCCGAAGTCAGGAGCAGACCGAGACAGGAACCAGCCAAAGTCAGGTACCCTGGAATGAGGAACAGGACGAGCAAGAACAACCACGCGCTTCAGCACAGCAGTTGCAAGTGCTGGCGAAGGGAGCAGCTGGCCTTCCTTAAGTAGCCGGCTCATCATCACGCCTTTTATGAGCTGCAGCTGCAATTGTTCCCTCCGTTTCTCAGCTCTACGCTTTACAGCTGAGAAGGGAGGAGGGGAGGGCCTGTTTCCGACTCGACTCCTTCATCCTCCAGTTCTGCTCTTCCATCTTCCCTATCTGATTCCTCCTCTTCTGAGGAGTGCCGCCACCAGTCTTCTCCAGGTATGAATTCCTCAATTTCCCCAGACTCTTCCGTGGTTGCCGCTTCGCCTAGGGGGGCTTGCCGCCACTCCTGCTTGTCTGGCGCAACCCTGACACATAATGGATGCTGGTACTGATGCAAAAACACAGGGCAGTCTCGAGCAGGTTGGCCGCCCTGGCGCTGAGGGGCGGAGATCGCTCTGACGCCCCTGCCCTCGCAGGGCACAGCATGGTTTCCGTGCGGCTTTGCCGCGCGGCGCCCTGCCCACCAGCCCGGCGCCCTGGCGCACCGCGCCACCGGGGGTCTACCTAGAGCCGGCCCTGCAACCACACGCTCCAGTACCTTGTCCCAAAATGGGATATTGGATTTGACATAAGCAGAGCTCTAGTGCAAGTGGAATATGCCAGGGGATGGGGTCTCTCTCTCTCTCTCTCTCTCTCTCTCTCTCTCTCTCTCTCTCTCTCTCTCTCTCTCTCTCTGTGTGTGTGTGTGTGCGTGTGTTTGTGGAGGGATGAGGGTGGTGCAAAGTTCTTCTCCCCCTTTCATACTACTAGAACTTGGGGAAATCCAATGAATCTAAGTCAGGCATCCCCAGACTTCGGCCCTCCAGATGTTTTGGACTACAATTCCCATCATCCCTAACCACTGGTCCTGTTAGCTAGGGATCATGGGAGTTGTAGGCGAAAACATCTGGAGGGCCGCAGTTTGGGGGTGCCTGATCTAAGTGCTGGAAGGTTCAGGACTGGAAAGTGCTTCTTTGCATAGAACTTCGCTAATCTATAGAAACTGATCCCACCAGAGGCAGCAATGGCCACCAATTTAGGTAGCTTTAAGAGAGGATTGGACAAATTCATGAAGGAGAAGGTTATCAATGACTACCGGCCATGATGGCAGGGTTCTCCCCCCACAATCAGAGGAGATGGATTATGCAGCAAAGGACACTTTTGGATGCTTTGTCTAGACTGAGAATTGACCACCTCCAAAGAATATACAGAGGTACCTCGGGTTACAGACGCTTCAGGTTACAGACGCTTCAGGTTACAGACTCCGCTAACCCAGAAATAGTACCTCAGGTTAAGAACTTTGCTTCAGGATGAGAACACAAATTGCGCGGCGGCCGCATGGCAGCAGCGGGAGGCCCCATTAGCTAAAGTGGTACCTCAGGTTAAGAACAGTTGCAGGCTAAGAACGGACCTCCAGAAAGCCACTTCCGCATCTCCACAGAGGTGGTGTTGTGGGCTTGCCCCGAGCGAACTCTCGCAATGGGGGCTGAGAGCAGCCCCCTCACGAGGAGGGAGTTCCCGCCTCCGTCAGACCCCGGCCGGCCAATAGGGTCGGCCGGGAGGCAGGGCTTAGCATCTTTTAAACCGGCTGGAGGCGGGAACTCAGCCTTTCCTGCCCCGGCTCCCAACCCGATCGGATCAGAATTTTCTTAACCCGAGGTACCACTGTAGTAAGTAGCCAAAGCCAATCTACACTATCTGAAGACAGGCGAACTAATGCCAGTGTAGTGGAAGAAGCAAAGATCACCAGTGTCAAAGCAATGATTCTTCAGCATCAACTTCGTTGGACTGGTCATGTTGTGTGGATGCCCGATGATCGCCTTCCAAAGCAACTACTCTACTCCAAACTTAAAAATGGAAAGTGTAATGCTAGTGGTCAACAAGAGAGGTTCAAAGACTCTCTCGAGGGAAATCTTTGAAAATGTAGTACCGGTATAAACACAGACAGCTGGGAAACACTGGCCTACGAGCGCTCCAATTGGAGAACAGCCTTTACCAAAGGTGTCATGGGCTTTGAAGACGCTCGAACTCAGGACGCAAGGGAGAAATGTGCTAAGAGGAAGGCACGGTTGGCAAACCCTCACCATGATCAGCTCCCGCCTGGAAACCTCTGTCCCCACTGTGGAAGGACGTGTGGATCCAGAATTGGCCTCCACAGTCACTTACGGACTCACTGTTAAGACTGTGTTCATGGAAGACAATCTTACTTGGCTACGAGGGATTGCCAAAGAAACTTATCTGTATCCAAAATCAGTAAATTGACTCTTATCAGCATCCAGGCTCGCCATGTTCTGCCCAACATTGGGGAGAGAGCACATCACGTTTGTAAAATCATGTGTACGATATGCACATGTCATAAGCAGATCAGGAGGAGGCCACAAGACCCAACAACGGCCACCTCCACTAGGTCTGGGGGGGGGGGCAGCTGCCATTGCGGGGAGGCCCAGAGAGGCCCGGCCCCTCAAGTATGGGCAGCTCAGCCCTGTCCCAACTTACTTACCATCCCATAGAATTGGCACCTATGTCAATATCTACTGTTCTGACTGCAAACAGCATGGATGCAATCCATTGCTGAATTATATCTCTTTGAAGAAGGCAACATTTGCTCGGGAGCGGAAGTGTTTTGGGGTTAATTAGACGGCATCAAAGCCTATTGAAGCACATCGTGTTTCTCTAGGGCAGGGGTGGCCAACTCCCAAGAGACTGTGATCTACTTACAGAGTTAAAAACTGGCAGTGATCTACCCCCTTTTTGGGGGGTTCAGGTCAAAGTTGTTGAGCTTTTTTAGGGCGGGGGAAAGCTCAGTTTTTTGGGGGGTGCAGGCAAAAAAATTGAGCTTTTTTTTAGGGGAGCCAAAGTTGTTGAGCTTCTTTGGGGGGAGCCAGTGATCTACCAGTGCTCTACCACAGACGTCCAGTGATCTACTGGTAGATCAGGATCTACCTGTTGGACATGCCTGCTCTAGGGTGTTGCCCAGTTCTTTTTTTCTAGGTGAAGGGGTGGCAATGCCAGGTGGGGTGTGTGTGTGAGAGAGGGGGGGCACAAAAAGACAAGAAGTCTTGAAAGGAAATAAACTGGTCTTGGAGCAATGGATTCAAACTACAAGAAAGAAGGTTCCACCTAAACATTAGAAGGAACTTCCTAACAGTAAGAGCTGTTCGGCAGTGGAATTTGCTACCAAGGAGTGTGGTGGAGTCTCCTTCTTTGGAGGTCTTTAAGCAGAGGCTTGACAGGCATATGTCAAGAATGCTTTGATGGTGTTTCCTGCTTGGCAGGGGGTTGGACTGGATGGCCCTTGTGGTCTCTTCCAACTCTACGATTCTATGATTCTATGATGGAAAGTATCCTCTTCTTTCCTACAAGGTTCACATGGGGGGGGGGAGGGGGCACTTTGCACACAGCCGGGGTTAAACTAGCATTAAACCACTGCCAGCCCATCAGAGCAATATGTTACAACTCTCAGTTTCAACACAGATGGCAGCAGAAAGTTTGCGTAAGAAGCTTCCATTCTCCCAAGAGATAAGCAGGGGCCAGATGGCAGACGGTGAGAGAAGTGTTATAGGGGGCAGCGGGTGACTGGCCATGTCTGCAAAGCAAGGACTGATGGCTTGCTCCCTCCATTTGATGATGATGATGATGGCAATGATACAGATAGATAAATAAATAAATTAATTACATGCCAGTTGCTCATTGCACAAAAGGTTTTCCAAGCAACTTACAAGACATTTAAAACGTAAGTAATTAAAAAGTTAGGGACCCAGGTGGCGCTGTGGGTTAAACCACAGAGCCTAGGGCTTGCTGATCAGAAGGTCAGCGGTTCGAATCCCTGTGACGGGGTGAGCTCCCGTTGCTCGGTCCCAGGTCCTGCCAACCTAGCAGTTCGAAAGCACGTTAAAATGCAAGTAGATAAATAGGAACCGCTATAGCGGGAAGGTAAATGGTGTTTCCGTGTGCTGCTCTGGTTCGCCAGAAGCGGCTTTGTCATGCTGGCCACATGACCTGGAAGCTGTACGCCGGCTCCCTCGGCCAATAATGCGAGATGAGCGCGCAACCCCAGAGTCGGTCACGACTGGACCTAATGGTCAGGGGTCCCTTTACCTTTACCTTTAATTAAAAAGTTACCTTGTAAAGTAAGCACGATTAAGCAGGAACACATTCATACAGAAACACATCCGGTTCATTAAAATATGCAAAGAAACATCCTCCTCACAATAGAGGGAAGAGATTTGTAGACCTGGAAGGGACATCGAAGGTCATTTGGTCCGAAGCCCTGCGGTACAGGAATCACGGCTAAAAAATCCTTGACTGATAGCCATCCCACATTTGTTTAAGCAAAGAGCTTTCCTCTGGCAAGCTTTCCTCATTTGGCCAAGATTTTCATATGTCAGTTCTGGGATGGATAGATGCTTTCTATTTCCTATCCTTTCCTCCCGTAGTCAAAGCAATTGAATGCTTTGTGAAAGTACTAGGGTATACTGAGGCACCCGTGTCATTACAGTGGAACCTCGGTTTATGAACACCTCGGTTTATGAATTTTAGGTTTAGGAACGCTGCGGACCCATCTGGAACGGATTAATTCATTTTCCATTACTTTCAATGGGAAAGTTCGCTTCAGTTTATGAACGCTTCAGTTTATGAACAGACTTCCGGAACCAATTACACCCATGCTTTGGCTTAAGTACGCTTCAGGTTGAGTACTCCGCGGACCCGTCTGGAATGGATTAATCCACTTTCCATTATTTTCAATGGGAAAGTTCGCTTCAGTTTATGAACGCTTCAGTTTAAGTACTCCGCGGACTGTCTGGAACGGATTAATCCACTTTCCATTACTTTCAATGGGAAAGTTCGTTTCAGTTTATGAACGCTTCAGTTTAAGTACTCCGCGGACTGTCTGGAACAGATTAATCCACTTTCCATTACTTTCAACGGGAAAGTTCGCTTCAGTTTATGAACGCTTCAGTTTATGAACAGACTTCCGGAACCAATTACACCCATGCTTTGGCTTAAGTACGCTTCAGGTTGAGTACTCCGCGGACCCGTCTGGAATGGATTAATCCACTTTCCATTATTTTCAATGGGAAAGTTCGCTTCAGTTTATGAACGCTTCAGTTTAAGTACTCCGCGGACTGTCTGGAACAGATTAATCCACTTTCCATTACTTTCAACGGGAAAGTTCGCTTCAGTTTATGAACGCTTCAGTTTATGAACAGACTTCCGGAACCAATTACACCCATGCTTTGGCTTAAGTACGCTTCAGGTTGAGTACTCCGCGGACCCGTCTGGAATGGATTAATCCACTTTCCATTATTTTCAATGGGAAAGTTCGCTTCAGTTTATGAACGCTTCAGTTTAAGTACTCCGCGGACTGTCTGGAACAGATTAATCCACTTTCCATTACTTTCAACGGGAAAGTTCGTTTCAGTTTATGAACGCTTCAGTTTAAGTACTCCGCGGACTGTCTGGAACAGATTAATCCACTTTCCATTACTTTCAACGGGAAAGTTCGCTTCAGTTTATGAACGCTTCAGTTTATGAACAGACTTCCGGAACCAATTACACCCATGCTTTGGCTTAAGTACGCTTCAGGTTGAGTACTCCGCGGACCCGTCTGGAATGGATTAATCCACTTTCCATTATTTTCAATGGGAAAGTTCGCTTCAGTTTATGAACGCTTCAGTTTAAGTACTCCGCGGACTGTCTGGAACAGATTAATCCACTTTCCATTACTTTCAACGGGAAAGTTCGCTTCAGTTTATGAACGCTTCAGTTTATGAACAGACTTCCGGAACCAATTACACCCATGCTTTGGCTTAAGTACGCTTCAGGTTGAGTACTCCGCGGACCCGTCTGGAATGGATTAATCCACTTTCCATTATTTTCAATGGGAAAGTTCGCTTCAGTTTATGAACGCTTCAGTTTAAGTACTCCGCGGACTGTCTGGAACAGATTAATCCACTTTCCATTACTTTCAACTGGAAAGTTCGCTTCAGTTTATGAACGCTTCAGTTTATGAACAGACTTCCGGAACCAATTACACCCATGCTTTGGGTTAAGTACGCTTCAGGTTGAGAACTCTGCGGACCCGTCTGGAATGGATTAATCCACTTTCCATTATTTTCAATGGGAAAGTTCGCTTCAGTTTATGAACGCTTCAGTTTAAGTACTCCGCGGACTGTCTGGAACAGATTAATCCACTTTCCATTACTTTCAACGGGAAAGTTCGCTTCAGTTTATGAACGCTTCAGTTTATGAACAGACTTCCGGAACCAATTACACCCATGCTTTGGGTTAAGTACGCTTCAGGTTGAGTACTCCGCGGACCCGTCTGGAATGGATTAATCCACTTTCCATTATTTTCAATGGGAAAGTTCGCTTCAGTTTATGAACGCTTCAGTTTAAGTACTCCGCGGACTGTCTGGAACAGATTAATCCACTTTCCATTACTTTCAACGGGAAAGTACGCTTCAGTTTAAGTACTCCGCGGACTGTCTGGAACAGATTAATCCACTTTCCATTACTTTCAACTGGAAAGTTCGCTTCAGTTTATGAACGCTTCAGTTTATGAACAGACTTCCGGAACCAATTACACCCATGCTTTGGCTTAAGTACGCTTCAGGTTGAGTACTCCGCGGACCCGTCTGGAATGGATTAATCCACTTTCCATTATTTTCAATGGGAAAGTTCGCTTCAGTTTATGAACGCTTCAGTTTAAGTACTCCGCGGACTGTCTGGAACAGATTAATCCACTTTCCATTACTTTCAACGGGAAAGTTCGCTTCAGTTTATGAACGCTTCAGTTTATGAACAGACTTCCGGAACCAATTACACCCATGCTTTGGCTTAAGTACGCTTCAGGTTGAGTACTCCGCGGACCCGTCTGGAATGGATTAATCCACTTTCCATTATTTTCAATGGGAAAGTTCGCTTCAGTTTATGAACGCTTCAGTTTAAGTACTCCGCGGACTGTCTGGAACAGATTAATCCACTTTCCATTACTTTCAATGGGAAAGTTCGCTTCAGTTTATGAACGCTTCAGTTTATGAACAGACTTCCGGGACCAATTGTGTTCATAAACCGAGGTACCACTGTAATAATAATAATAATAATCTGTATCTACTTGGAATGTAGGAAGGTAGCAGCCAGAGGATAAAATTTACTTACATAAATTTTAGCCAAAAAAAAAGGACCTCAGAGCAGCTTACAAATATCAGCATTAAGACAGCTCCTTGTCCTCGGGCTCCCCACCTACAAAGACACGGCACACGAGGAAAACAGGAATGGGAGGGCGGAGGAGAAAGCAAGTCCAAATCCTTACGGTTACATTTCTTAAAGTAATAGCGAAGTCAGTGGTTGGTTACGGTTTATTCTTGAAACTGCTGATGGATCTCTGAGCTGCGATGAAACAGCAAACGGACGCTGGTCTATGGAAATCCTTCAGGTGGAATTGCATTGCGCAGAATCGGACCGCTGATCAAGCTGGTTGTCTAGCTGTCGGCTTCAATTGATCACAGAGGCTCTTCGGGATATCAGGCAGGTGTCTAGACAGGGTGCAGGATCGTGTATATGTTTCAAAAGATCAAAGCAGTGTCTTGTGTTTGAAAAAGCTGGGTTATGACCCTTTGCCTAATACCCTTTTCCTGATTTGAATCCTCGGCCGCCAAAGTTGCTCTTTGCCCTATAGAGCAAAACAGGTAACAGGTAAAGTTTTGCTCTCATGCATGGCCTGGCTCTGGGCTAGGAATACAGAACGGTCTTCTCTGGAATGCTGCTGTTAGGCTTGTTTCTTCCATAGAGGGGAACGACTTGTTATCTTGCATATGATGATAAGGGAAGATTCAGAACAGGGAAAATTAAATAATTCTACCATGCAGCACATAGTTATACTATGGAACTCACTGCCACAGGAGGTGGTGAGGGCCACCAACTTGGATGACTTTAAAAGAGGATAGGACAAATTCATGGAGCTGTGGGCTATCAGTCTCTACTAGTCAGGGAAGCATAGGTGTATAGAGTTGGAAGGGACCCCAAGGGCCATCTAGGCCAACCCCCTGCAATGCAGGAATCTCAGCTAAAGCATCGATGACCATCAAAACTCAGCTTAAACACAAAAACTTATGGAATATGCAGAAATGGCGTATTCTTACTGGAAGAAGGAGCGTCTCCACCCCCATCGTTCAGCCCAGACACTGAGGTCCAACTCCGAGGGCCTTCTGGCGGTTCCCTTGTTGCAAGAAGCCAAGTTGCAGGGAACCAGGCAGAGGGCCTTCTCGGTGGTGGCACCCGCCCTGTGGAACGCCCTCCCATCAGATGTCAAAGAGAAAAACAGCTACCAGATTTTTAGAAGACATCTGAAGGCAGCCCTGTTTAGGGAGGCTTTTAATGTTTAATTGTTTTATTTCATTTTTCTGTTGTAAGCCGCCCAGAGTGGCTGGGGAAACCTAGCCAGATGGGCAGGGTATAAATAATAAATTATTATTTATATTATTATTATTATGGCCATCCAACCTCTGCTTAAAAACCTCCAAGGAAGGAGAGTCCACCACCTCTCGAGGGAGTCTGTTCCCCTGCCAAATGGCTCTTAATGCTCTGACTGTCAGAAGGTTCTTCCTGATGTTTCGTTAGAATCTCCTTTTTTGTAACTGGAAGCCATGGGTTCGAGTCCTACCCCCACCAGAGCAGGAGAAAACAAGTTTGTTCCCTCTTCCATGTGACAGCCCTTGAGATATTTGAAGATGGCTATCCTCTCGGTCTCCTCTTTTCCAGGCGAAAAACATGCTCTGCTCCTTCAACCGTTCCTCATAAGGCTTCTTGATCCTTGATCATCTTGGTTGCCCTCTTCTGCACACCTTCCAGGTACAGTATCTGGTTGGCCACTGTGAGAACAGCATGCGTGACTAGATGGGCCTTTGGCCTGATCCAGCAGGCTCTTCTGGGAGATGTCAAAGCCAAGCCTGGAGCTTGCACAAATCTTGCCCTTGGTTTATTTCTTAAGGGGGTTGCAAAGGAGGACCTTTGATTCCATTGACAAAGAGCACCTCTGGGGAGCAGCTGAAAATGTTCGTTGTGCTTTGCGACACAGAAGCATCTGCCTCCCTCCCCTGGCAACATTCCCCCCGCTTGCCTTTTTGGATAAAAATAGAAGCAGCAGCAGAACACGAGCTATTTCTACACCAGCATTTCAGTCAAAGTCTTGCAGCAAAAAAAGCTGCAAGAGACCAACTATTGACCCGGAAAGCCAGCGTGTTTAGACATGGTGGGTTTGTCTTGCCTCATACCAACCTGGCCCAAAACTTTGCACTTTGGCACCTCCTGTTTGTGAGCCAAACTACATGGTGTGCTCACTGCCTCCTTAGCAGGGGGACCAAGGTGGTTTCATTGCCACTGTGGAATCGGGATCAAGGAGGAAGGGGAACATGCAGCAGAACCCGGCTTTCCTCAACATAATTTGGATTACCTTGGAGAAGGATTTGCATTTTATTTTATTTTATACAAGTCTCATTCAGCCCGTTAAGAAAACGGGCGCTAGAGGTGCGACGGGGCCGCGGCCTTCCCTCCCTTTCTGTGCTCGGCCGCGGGGGGCGCCGGGAACGCAATTAAATAAAGCGCTCTCCCGTCGTGTCCCATGGCTGAGCGCAGAGAGGGAGGGAAGGCCGCGGCCCCGTCGCTCCTCCCACGGGCCAGGTAGGGTTGTCAGGAGGAGGAGGAGGCGGGCCAAGATGCCGCCATCTTGGTCCGCTGCCGCAGGGGAACGGGAGGCAGAGGGTTGAGGGGGGGGAGAGAGAGCGAGCGTGTGTGTACGTCCCGCCTCTTCGTCCAGTCCCTGTGTCCGTGGGACACATGCGCATTAGCGCGGACACAGGGACACAGGGACTGGACGCAGAGACACAGGGACTTTATTATATAGGATTCACAGCAGTGTGCAATAGGGGTGGGGGAAGTTTTTCGGCTTGAGGATTGCATTTCCCTGCATTTCCCTGCACAGAACCGTCTAGATGGGTGAGGTAAAGGGTGTGACTCTTAAGAGTTGTATAGCAGGCTGTGTTCTGGCCATGCAAAAAATCTTCCTCCATCGAGGCAAGCAAGAGGCAGCATCACAGTTCAAGGAGCTGGGGAGAGAGATGCGCCTTGGAGAAGGGGAATAGTTTAGAGGGGGATCTCTTTCCATTTTTAAGTTTGGAATAGAGTAGTTGCTTTGGAAAACGACAATCAGGCATCCACACAACATGACCAGTTCAACAAAGTTGATGTTGAAGAATCATTGCTTCACCACTGGTGATCTTTGCTTCTTCCACTACACTGAAATTAGTTCGCCTGTCTTCCCAAGGGATGTGTAAAAATTTTCAGAGACACCGTTGATGGAATCTTTCGAGGGAAAACCAGGGGGGGGGGATACCTTACAAACATACCACCCACTTCTAGAAGGCCACAGATAGTTAAACGCTATGGATGTTGGAATCATAGAATTGTAGAACTGGAAGGGACCCCAAGGGTCATCTAGTCCAACCCCTGCAATGCAGGAATCTCAGCTAAAGTTCACATGACCATTGCATCCAGCTTGGTGGCTGCACAAAGTTGCAGTTGCTTTTCGCGTTATCACCCACACCCTGAGGTCCCCACCATCCCCACAAAATGAATGGCGAGGGCCCTGCTTCTCTAGCAAGCCAGCTCTCTGTTTCCTCCCTCCATTTCCTACAAAATCATCGCACAGATGTTGGCTGGACAGGAGGAAAAAAGAGCATCAGGACCCTTTCTCCTCTCTGTCTCCATGGCAACAGGAAAGGCTTCACAGGGCCCGGCCTTCATTCCCATTTCCCAGTTCTGTCTCCTTCATCTTATCTGTGTCATATTATGTAACTGCTGGCGAGGATGAGGCGATTCAAAGTCTCAGCAAGGCTGTATAAGTTGTGCTATGTGAATTATGGGCTCCCGCCTCACTTTGTGACCACCGGCAATGGAAAGCAAGCCTTACATCAACCTTTTGGACTACAATTCCCATCAGCCTCAGCCAGCACCGCTAAATGTTGCTGGGTCTGATGGGAGTTGTAGTCCAAAACAGCTGGCGGTAGGGATGGGTAAGCCTGTCATTTTGGGTTTCTTTCTGTTTCTCGTTTTTCCAGACTTAAGTTCCACATCATGTTGCGATTGTTGTTGTTCAAAAGAGAATTCCTAAGGAAACACATCAGGACGTAAAGTGGAAAACACAACTTTCCTTGGAGGCTTTTAGGAAGAGGTTAGCTGGCCGTCTGTCATGGATGCTTTAGTTGAGATTCCTGCATTGCAGGGGGTTGGACTAGATGACCCCTGGGGTCACTTCCAACTCTACAGTTCTATGATTCAAATCTGCAGAACTATGTCAAATAATGGTTTATTTCATTTGCAAAGAACATGTGTGTGTAAGTAAGGCATTGGAAATAATCAATGAATTTGGGAAAGTATCAGGTTTCAAATTAAATAAAGAAAAAACAAAGCTATTAGTAAAAAAACATGCAAGAAAAAGAGCAAAATGAATTAGAAACAAAAATTGGGCTAAAAATTGTGAATAAAGCTAAATATTTAGGCATAAATATAACAGTGAAAAATATAAATCTATATAAAAACAACTATGAGAAAGTTTGGAATGAAATTAAAAAGGATTTACAAAAATGGGAGAAATTACAACTATCAATATTAGGGAGGGTATCAATAATCAAAATGAATATTCTGCCAAGGATGCTATACTTATTTCAAACAATCCCCATTATAATAAAGGATGAGTGTTTCGAGGTATGGTAAAAAGACATCACGAACTTTATATGGCAAGGAAAAAGACCATGGATCAAATATAAACTATTAACAGAAAGAAGGGATAGGGAAGGGTTTTTGTTACCAAATTTGAAATTATATTACGAGGCAGAATGTTTAATTTGGATAAAAGATTGGATTAAATTGGGCGATAATAGAATTTTAGATCTGGAAAGCTTCAACTGCGGTTTCGGCTGGCACGCGTACCTAAATTATGACAAAGAGAAAATAAATAAAGAGTTTTCAAATCACATATTGAGGGGAGCACTATATAAAGTATGGAGGAGATATAAGAGATTTGTGGAACCGCTGACTCCTTGGTGGATTTCACCAATCGAGGCACACGCCATTAAAAAATTAAATACTGAAAAGAATTGGCCTAGGTATAGAGATCTAATAAAAGAAGAACAAGGAAACTATAAGCTGAAGGAATATGAAGAATTAAAAAAGATGGGAATCAATAATTGGCAGTATATACAGTTAACCAGTGTTTTCCAAAAAGATAAAAAACTAGGATTTGCAAAAGAAAGTACTAAATTTGAAACAGAAGTCATCCAAAATAAAAAGAAAGTATTATCCAAAACATATAGCTTACTCTTAAATTGGGATCTTATGGAAGAGAGTACGAAAGAGGCAATGGTAAAATGGTCAAAAGATCTCGGCCACACAATCACTATCGAACAATGGGACAAATTGTGGGGACAAGACATTAAATTTACAGCTGCTAATAATCTAAAAGATTTTTTTTTTGAAAATTTACTACAGATGGTACTTAACACCCATGAAATTAGCGAAGATTTATAAAATTAAATCCAATTTGTGTTGGAGATGTAGCAAAGAACCGGGAACTTTTTTACACATATGGTGGAAATGCAAGGAGATAGCAAACTTTTGGAATATTATACATGAAGAAATGAAAAAAATGATGAAAAGGTCAATACCAAAAAACCCAGAAATGTATTTATTAGGATTGTTAAATGAGGAAATTCCCAAAGAAAATTTAAAAGTATTCCTATATGCAAGTACAGCAGCAAGAATGCTAATAGCAGCAAATTGGAAATCTGTTAGAGTACCATCAGTGGAAGAATGGATTAATAAATTAAGCGAGTATCTTTTGATGGCAAGACTAACAGCAGCTGTAAGGAATCAGTCGAAGCAAAAATTAAGAAAAGAGTGGGAAAGTTACGCTGAGTATATGAGAAAACATTGTTCGAAAGAAGATATGTTAATATGTGTGGATTAGGGGATATGAAGGGAAATAGAAATTAAAAATTATAAACTAGTAAATATAATATAAATAAATATAATAAGTAAAGCTAGTATTCTTAACAGTAAAATAGAAATGTATTGGAAATAAATGCACGAGTGATTATAAGCATGGGTGTAGACAGGGGGGGCAGGAGGGGGCAGCTGCCCCCCCCTAGAAGCAAAAAATTATTGTATTTTACAGACCATAACCAATACTTTGCCCCTCCAAAAACTGAAGTGGAAAGGGCTTTGCTTTAGCAAGAGCAGCTCTCCACTTGCTGGGGGCGGGAACACAGCTGTAACAAAAACACATCAAATAAATAAAGCAAAGTGGCTACCAGTACTTAAGCAGTTAAGACAATGGAGCAGAATATCCCTTCAGGCAAGGTCCACCCTATTCACCCTATTGTTATTCAGTGGGAGTTGTTAATGGGCATTCAGGGATCGCATTAACAGTTCTATTGGCGATTTAATGAGGGTGCAGAGGATTCAATTTGACTAAGGTGGCTCTGCAAGGCTAAAAGGAAGTGAATAAGAAGGGGGGGGCTGTAGGTTTGATAGACACAGTGATGTTTATAAAAAGCATTGGTGTTCCAGTCTGCACCTCCTCCTGCATCTGTATACTGTAAATCAGGGGTGGCCACCTCCCAAGAGACTCTGATCTACTCACAGAGTTAAAAACTGGGAGTGATCTACCCCCTTTTGGGGGGTTCAGGTCAAAGCTGTTGAGTTTTTTTAAGGAAGGGAAGCCCTGTTTTGGGGGGTTTAGGTCAAACTTGTTGAGCTTCTTTTAGGAGAGAGGGAGGCCCATTTTTGTTTAGGGCTTCAGGTCATAGTTCAGCTTTTTTTAGGGAGGAGGAAAAATTTGGGTGAGCTTTTTTTAGGGGTGCCAGTGATCTAGCAGTGATCTACCACAGACATCCAGTGATCTACTGGTAGATCACAATCTACCTGTTGGACGTGCCTGCTGTAAATCAAGCAGAGAGAAAGCTGCTTACAAGGCTCCTGTACAGGCGTACCGGTATCTTCCTCTTGCTGCAGAGTTCCAGCTTCACAGCGTCACCCAGAGGCACCCACAAATGTGAGTTATCCCTCTCTCTATTTCTTCCTTCCTTTCCTCCCTCTTCCATCCTCAATAAAATACTGGGGGGGGGCAGATAAGCCCCATATAGAAAGCCCATCAACATGGGGGGGGGGAGGACTCTTTAAAATACAGTATTTACCAGTAATTTCTTTTGGGGGGGGGAGGCACCTAGGCCTCTAGGAGTTGGCTGCTATGCCTAGGACAATTCAAGAAAGCAGAATCATGCATATGCTATGGTAATATATCAATAGAATCATGGAATTGTAGTCGGAAGGGACCACAAGGGTCATCTAGTCCAACCCCCTGCAATGCAGGAATTTTTCCCCAATGTGGGGCTTGAACCCACAACATGGTTGAAATATTATGCTGATATGCAGCAACGCCTCGGAGCCATCGAGACTGCGGCCCTGTCTTGCCTCGCCCTCACCTGCCCTGCCACCCCCTCTCCCCTGCCCGACCCTCCCATCCTCTTGCTGCAGAGTTCCAGCTTCACAGCATCACCCAGAGGCACCCACAAATATGAGGTATCCCTCTCTCTATTATTATTCCTTCCTTCCCTCCCTCTTCCATCCTTAATAAAATACTGGGGGGGGGGCAGATAAGCCCCACATAGAAAGCCCATCAAAATGGGGGGGTGACTCTTTCAAATACGGTATTTACCAGTAATTGGGGGGGGGGAGAGGCACCTAGGCCTCTAGGATTTGGCTGCTATGCCTAGGAGTAGGACAATTCAAGAAAGCAGAATGATGCATATGCTATGGTAATATATCAATGGAATCATAGAATTGTAGTCGGAAGGGACCACAAGGGTCATCTAGTCCAACCCCCTGCAATGCAGGATTTTCCCCCCAAGGTGGGGCTTGAACCCACAACATGGTTGAAATATTATGCTGATATGCAGCAACGCCTCGGAGCTGTCGTGACTGCGGCCGTGCCTTCCCTCGCCCTCACCCGCCCTGCCACCCCCTCTCGCCTGCCCGACCCTCCCGTCCTCTTGCTGCAGAGTTCCAGCATCACAGCGTCACCCAGAGGCACCCACAAATATGAGTTATCCCTCTCTCTATTTCTTCCTTCCTTCCCTCCCTCTTCCATTCTTAATAAAATATGGGGGGGCAGATAAGCCCCACATAGAAAGCCCATCAACATGGGGGGATGACTCTTTCACATACGGTATTTACTAGTATTTGGGGGGGGGGAGGCACCTAGGCCTCTAGGCGTTGGCTGCTATGCCTAGGAGTAGGACAATTCAAGAAAGCAGAATGATGCATATGCTATGGCAATATATCAATAGAATAATAGAATTGTAGTCGGAAGGGACCACAAGGGTCATCTAGTCCAACCCCCTGCAATACAGGAATTTTTTCCTAAGGTGGGGCTTGAACCCACAACATGGTTGAAATATTATGCTGATATGCAGCAACGCCTCGGAGCCGTCGTGACTGCGGCCGTGCCTTGCCTTGCCCTCGCCCACCCTGTCACCCCCTCTTGCCTGCCCGACCCTCCCGTCCTCTCCAGCCAAGCAGGGTAGCCGCCGCCGTTGCCAGCCCCAGAAGCACAAGGTGGCCGCTGCCGCCGCTGCCACCACCACGATGTCGTCAGGCCAGCTGGCCCTGTAGCCCCGCCCACGTTCCCACTTTGTGGCCCCGCCCCTGAATGATCATGGCTTGCCCCCCCCCTAGTTTTGATCCTGGCTACGCCCTTGATTATAAGAGTGGAAAAGGAAGTCGAAAGAGTGTGGAGGGAAGTGTAGGGGGGAGGGAAAGGGTGGGTAAAGGGAATTTTGTATTTTTGTATATGATTGATTTTACCACTGTCTAAATCTGTCTTTTCCTTATGTTGTATATTTTAAAAATTTGAAATGCCAAGGGCATATGGGAACCTGTGAAATGGCACTTTTGAAACCAGCAGTTGTCAATCTAATGTTTTATTTTATCATCATTGTGAGGGATAAGAGGTACCGGCAGCCCCCTCCCATCCTGAATACCAGCTCCTCCCCCAGTGGGGAGGGGGAGACTTCGAGTGGTGATTCAGGAAGTGGAAACAGAAGCACGAGTACCTTGGCGGAGCACAGGCACCGCCTGGGAAAGGAACAGGGAAGCAGGGAGACGGTGGGAAAGAGGCCGATCCTAGCTACGCCGGAATTGCGTAAAAAGCGCAGGGGGCAGAGATTCAGCATGCCAAGATTACTTTGCTGGAAGAAAACGCACGAACCGCCATTCGGAGGTTCTGCGGAAGACTAACAACATGTACCACTATCTGTAAATAGCACTGCTTTTAGCACTGTAAATACACAGCACCAATAAAAGGATAAAATGCAGAGCTGTGTGGAGTCGTTACTCTGAAGTAGCCCACCCAGGCCACTGTGACAATCATTAATGGGACTGTACTTGATTGTAAACTGGTCTTCCAGCAGTGAAATGAAGGCCTGAAAACAGGGCCGTCTTAAGCATATCCGGCGCTGTGGTGCAAAGCTCCCTCCGGCCCACCCCGTTTCCCAGAGGTTTTTTAGGAAGGACGGCGCTGTCGGCGGGGCTGGAGGAGGCAAGCAGAGGCTGGAGGGTGGCTCCTCCGGCGGGGAAGAGGCGGAGGCTGGACCATAGCTGCCAAGTCTCCCGTTTTTCATGGGAAACCCCCAGATTTTAATCCGTTTCCCGCTGGTCTCCCGAATTGAAAAAAAATCCCGGAAATCCCCCAGATTTCCTACCTGCCAGGGAGGCTCCATTTTGGGTGCTGGCGCCGCCCGATTTCCAGTGCCCAGACATGGGTAGTGCGGCACCGGAAGTCGCTTCTACACATGTCCGGAAATGCGTAGAAGCAACTTCCGGTGCCGCTCTGCCCATGCCTGGGCACCGAAAATCGGGTAGAGCGGTGCCGGAAGCTGCTTCCACGCAACATCCGGACATGCATAGAAGGGATGTCCGGTGCCATGCCGCTGCTTATCCCGCATTTTTCAGCTCATCTGGCTGCTTCGTGCCGTGGTGGCCATGGTAGACGGAGGCTCCGGGCGTGGCGGCATGGCGGAGGCAGGCAAGGGCGGCGAATGCCCAACAATAACACCGGTCTTGAAAGACCTACATTGGCTCCCGGTACATTTCCAAGCTCAATTCAAAGTGTTGGTGCTGACCTTTAAAGCCCTAAACGGCCTCGGCCCAGTATGCCTGAAGGAGAGTCTCCACCCCCATCGTTCTGCCCGGACACTGAGGTCCAGCGCCGAGGGCCTTCTGACGGTTCCCTCATTGCGAGAAGCAAAGTTGCAGGGAACCAGGCAGAGGGCCTTCTCGGTAGTGGCACCCGCCCTGTGGAACACCATCCCACCAGATGTCAAAGAGAAAAACAACTACCAGACTTTTAGAAGACATCTGAAGGCAGCCCTGTTTAGGGAAGCTTTTAATGTTTAATAGATTATTGGATTTTAATATTCTGTTGGAAGCCGCCCAGAGTGGCTGGGGAAACCCAGCCAGATGGGCGGGGTATAAATATATTATTATTATTATTATTATTATTATTATTATTATTATTATTATTATTATTATTTCAAGTGTGTTTGGGTCCCTTGCTTCCAGTGCAGCAATGCAGCAAACGATTTCATGGGAGGTGGCCCAAATTGCTATGGACTTGTCTTCCTCCCTCCCATGAAGGTTGCATTCCCAAACCAGTTATTTCACTCCTGCACTCTCCAAATTAAACTTTTTTTCAGGTGGGAAGAGTGATGTAAGTTTCAGATTCGTCAACTCCCTGAAGTCTGGGGGACACTGTCCCTCGTTGAACCCACCCAGCATTTAAAACGGAACTGGCAACAAATCAAACTCTCTTCGACATCCTTTTGTAACTTTGGCCTTTTGTATGCATTGCAACAGAGCCGCACTTTGGATTTTGGTGCAAACCCCGTTTTTGGCACCTGGTTAAGTTTGTACAGTGGAGAAATGATCCAGGTTATAGTTAGAATTTTTGGTTTTGCATTTTTGTATTTATTCTTACTTTGTATTCCTTTTGTATTCTTGTTTTTTCTTTTTAATGTTTTATAATTTTCTTAGTGTGTTTTGTATTTTTGTATGTTTTGCTGTTTGAGAAAATCTTTAATAAATACATTTTAAAAAAGAAAGAAATGATCCACGGAAAGGAAAGGAAAATACAGCCGACTTCATCTCTAGAGTCAGGGGTGAATGTCTAGGACCTGGTGGGGACATTGAAGTTGTCCGTGTCTACTGACTCTTTGCTGACCCTTTGCGAAAACCGCAGGTTTTGAGCGCTGGCAGGGTCTTAGGATTTGTCATGCTGGCCACATGACCTGGAAGCTATACACCGGCTCCCTTGGCCAATAATGCGAGATGAGCGCGCAACCCCAGAGTCGGTCACGACTGGACCTAATGGTCAGGGGTCCCTTTACCTTTACCTTTAATTTTCTTAGTGTGTTTTGTATTTTTGTATGTTTTGCTGTTTGAGAAAATCTTTAATAAATACATTTTAAAAAAGAAAGAAATGATCCACGGAAAGGAAAGGAAAATACAGCCGACTTCATCTCTAGAGTCAGGGGTGAATGTCTAGGACCTGGTGGGGACATTGAAGTTGTCCGTGTCTACTGACTCTTTGCTGACCCTTTGCGAAAACCGCAGGTTTTGAGCGCTGGCAGGGTCTTAGGATGAAAAAAAGCAGCCTGCCTTTGCTCTTCCTTTCCATTGCTGGATTTAGCCACGTTCCAAAAGTGGGGCAGGGCTCTCTGGGGCTCTTCGCTGAAGCAACAGATTGCAACCATGTCTCCCGGGCCCAATCCTGCGACAGGAGTCACGCAATGACATGATGCAAGACGCCGAAAATTGGGACAGCGGGCACTCATGCATGGTGCGCATCTGTGACATGTACACACCATTGTGAAAACCACGTCAAGAGTCATCCTCAGTTATGGTTGGTGGGGCAGCCAAAGTTCAGTGGGACCGGTTTGTTCTCCTCCCCCCCCCTTCTCCTCCATTGTAAAGATATTACAGGCATTTAAGCAATGCTACAGCAATAGGGTCTCCTGCCAACCTAGCAGTTCGAAAGCACGTCAAAGTGCAAGTAGATAAATAGGCACCACTCTGGCGGGAAGGTAAACGGCATTTCCGTGCGCTGCTCTGGTTCGCCAGAAGTGGCCTTGTCATGCTGGCCACATGACCTGGAAGCTGTATGCTGGCTCCCTCGGCCAATAACGCGAGATAAGCGCCGCAACCCCAGAGTCGTCCGCGACTAGACCTAATGGTTAGGGGTCCATTTACCTTTACCTTTACAGTAATCGGGTGTGCCGTGTTAGGGAGTGAAACTTAATTTTTGCACATTTCTCTAGTGAGGAAGTATTACAAATACGTTTTTGGGTGTGAATAATTCAAATCTGCTATTATTTTTTTGCGATTGGGCGACATTTAGCTCGGTCAACCTACGTTTAATGAAAAAGCACATACAGTGGTACCTTGGGTTAAAAACTTAATTCGTTCTGGAGGTCTGTTCTTAACCTGAAACTGTTCTTAACCGTAACACTTTAGCTAATGGAGCTTCCCGCTGCCGTCATGCCGCCGCCGCACAATTTCTATTCTCACCCTGAAGTAAAGTTCTTAACCCGAGGTACTACTTCCGGGTTAGCGGAGTCTGTAACTTGAATCATCTGTAACCTGAATCGTCTGTAACCCGAGGTACCACTGTAATCTGCTTCCGGAAAACCAAAGAATTTCAATTCTACCTTCTGAAATGGTCAGGCTGTTGGCATGTCTCTGTCACAAAAGACAATGGAGTGCACCTCCAGGGGTGAAGTCAGACTGCTGCATTAGCAGCACTGAAGTGACCTCCCTGGGGTGCAAGTCTGGGCAGTGTGTCTGGAGGTCCTGGGCTACCCAGATGACAAGGTAAAGGTAAAGGATCCCTGGACAGTTAAGTCCAGTCAAAGGCGACCATGGGGTGTGGCACACATCTGGCTTTCAGGCCGAGGGAGTTGGTGTTCGTCCACAGACAGCTTTCCGGATCATGTGGCCAGCAGGACTAAACCGCTTCTGGCGCAACGGAACACCGTGAAGGAAACCTGAGCGCACTCAGCTCTGTTCTATTCTACTTGTTCTATTCTACCTATTCTACTTGCCCTGGCGTGCTTTCGAACTGCTAGGTTGGCAGGAGCTGGAACAGAGCAACGGGAGCTCACACCATCGCGGGGATTCGAACTGCCGAACTTCTGATCAGCAAGTCCAAGAGGCTCAGTGGTTTAGACCACAACGCCACCTGCATGACCCCCCCTTTCGGCCTCACTGATGTGGCCCAAAGGAAAGCAGAGCAAGACATTTGGCACCGGCTTGGCTGCAGGAGTTGCCAGAAGGAGGCATACAACGTACCATCCCTCAGAGGATGCCTTCACCCCGGTATGGTTCCCCTTTATCACACACACAGCCCAACAAGATAATGACAAAAATTTACCGCCAGCGTACAAATCAGTATGGCTAACCTGACCCCAAACACCCACCCACCCCACTCACTCATGAAAACAAAGACCATCACAGCCAATCACAAATGAACAACCACACCCTTGGCCAACCCCAATCTCTCTCGCCACCAAAAGAACACAAGCGAATAAAGGAGAAGCTACACAAACAAAGCTGACATCACGCCCTACATATATTAAGCAAAACAGAAACACCGTCACCTAATCTCACCCCCATCCACCCTCCCACCCCCTATTTACCTCGTTTTCCCTCTTTCTTCTTAGTGTCTTAACAAATGAAACTGATTTGCAAAAATGATACATGTAAAAATATGAGAGACACTGCACACACCTTTGTAATTCAAGAAATCTTTAATTAAAAAAAATACTTTTTTTAAAAAAGTACCATCCCTCACTGGAAGGACAGATCGTGAAGCTGAGGCTCCAATACTTTGGCCACCTCATGAGAAGAGAAGACTCCCTGGAAAAGACCCCGATGTTGGGAAAGATTGAGGGCACAAGGAGAAGGGGACGGCAGAGGACGAGATGGTTGGACAGTGTTCTCGAAGCTACGAACATGAGTTTGACCAAACTGCGGGAGGCAGTGGAAGACAATAGTGCCTGGCGTGCTCTGGTCCATGGGGTCACGCAGAGTCGGACACGACTAAATGACTAAACAACACCATCCCTCAGTCTTAGGGACTCCACTCCAGATTTGTGTAGAGTTTACTCCTTAGCCTTTTCTTCCCCCACAAGGCAGCGGAGGTTTAGGATCAGCCCCCCCCCGATTAGCTCCATCTGCCTCTTACTTCCCTCTGCAGTGTGGGCAGAAACCGCCTTCTTGACCGTTTGACCCACCCTTGGTCTTGTCCGCTCAATTGGCCCGAAGCCTTCCACATTCATTGCCGGTTGTCCTGTGGGATTAGCTGACCCATGTTAGGCATCTCCTTCCCAACATTTTAAACTGCTACACCACATGGACTCTCCTTCAGCCGTTCCTCACGGAACCTGGTCTCCACGCAGTCATAACAGTGCATTGTCTATCGACCACTGGCTTCGATCCGCGAACGAGAGGAGCAGCGTGTTGGAAAACTGTTGGCAAAGTGGTTCCGGTGTGCCAAGTCTACTCTTACAGTGTGAAGGTCACCAGTGTTGGGGGGGGGCGTGGGTGACAGGGAGAAGACCCTGTTATAGTTTAGAACTTTAGATGGCATTAAAACATTTGTGTGCATGTGTATATGCGACAGCAGCCCAGAGTTGGAAAGAAGGCAAAATCCCCTCCGGAGAGGAATGGCAAACCAAGCTGATGGACCACACCGAAATGGCAAAACTGACTGGGAAACTCAGGAACCAAGAAGACAAAAACTTTAAGAAAGAATGGAAATTTACTGTATTTAGGAGACCACTGTAAGCAGATGAAAACATGAGCAGGATTTTAATAACACTTGTATTATGGACAATATGGACAGATACGAAATATGGATTATGAAATAATATGCAGTTGAAAATGTTGACAACAAGTCCCACGGAGGGGGGGGGGTAGGAAGTCTGGAGATTCAGAGACATCTCTAAATGTTGATAGTTACTTGCTATTGTTTTAACTCTACACTTGTAAAATCAAATAAAAAGTATTTTCAACAAAAAACAAACATTTTTGTGCATGTGGACAGACTTCTAAAACGGTGGTTTCAGTGATTCCCCCATTGGCACAGAGGCTGCCTGGAAATATATATATGTAATATTTCATAGATAACAAGGCAGCTGGGATTGGTACTTTGACCTGCAGCCAGTCTGCTTGCAGTTGGTTCGATGCCAGGAAAATTGTTTCGAAAAAGGTACAACAAATACTTTCTAAAGTTAAAAAAATATATATGAAGGAGGGGGAGAAGGAAAGGGAGTTTCCAAACTTGGATCAGACCTTGATCACCCCACAAAGGTCCCAAATGCATTTCCCTAAGGCAGGCACCCCCAAACTCGGCCATCCAGATGTTTTGGGACTACAACTCCCATCATCCCTAGCTAATGGGACCAGTGGTCAGGGATGGTGGGAGTTGTAGTCCCAAAACATCTGGAGGGCCGAGTTTGGGGATTTCTCCCCTAAGGCCATTGACAGATGGGAAGATTGTTTCAGGTAGACCTGCTGTTTTATTTCCAACCTGGGCATGTTTCAAGTTTCCTGCCCAAATCCTGCAACTTCAACCCGCAAATGTTCCCATGTGCGTACACTAGCGCTATGACTTTTTTACTTTTTCCCTCCCGCAAAAAAAACGATTTCCTGCATCATAAAGCGATGCACTAGATGCACTGAAACAGGGTCCAATTCTTCTGAGTTGTGAAGATCATCTAGCCATGCAGGAATTGCAACTCGATCACCCATGATTACTGACCACCTAACTTCTGCTTAAAAACCTCCAAGGCTGAGGGAAGGGTTTATCACATGTGGTAGACTTGTAAAGGGGCAAAAGAGTGTTGAGAAATAATTTATAATGAATTGGAAAAAATGCTTAAAAGTACCTTTCAAAAAAACCCAGAAAAAACACACCAGAATCCTTTTTGTTGAGGATAATTCAGATGGAAATTTCCGGGTGCCAAAAAAAGACTATTTATGTATGCTACTACTGTAGTCTGTGTTTTTCAGCCCCCAAATGGAAAACGAGTAGGGTCCCAAGCAAAGAAGAATGGGAACTTAAACTGATGGAATATGCGCAGCTTGCAGATTTAACATATAGAACAGGCACCCCCAAACTTGGCCCTCCAGATGTTTTGGGACTACAATAATTCCCATAATCCCTGACCACTGATCCTCTTAGCTAGAGATGATGGGAGTTGTAGTCCCAAAACATCTGGAGGGCCGAGTTTGCCTATGCCTGCCCTAAGCTACTGAAGATAATGGGGCCCTTTATATGTCCAGCTGTTGTCGCTGTTTTTTGTGTTGAATATGTGGTCATTTATGGACCTAATAGGTATCGAAAACCATTTGTACATGCAGAGTGTAGGCACCCTATATATAGAAATGAGCAAAACCAGTGATATTTTAGGGAGCAGGCTAGCAGGCGGGGCCCATGACTTTTACATCATAGGAGCCTACACAACACAAAACACTGTTGCTGTATGTGTAGGTTTTATTTTATTTTTTATCTTATATTTTGGAAATGTACATCCAGTTGTTGTTTTTCCTTTAATTTTTTGGGGGGGCCCCAAGAGAGTGGTGCCCTAAGCTATAGCTTGTTTAGCTTATACGCAAATCCAGCAGCGGATTTAAGGATGCTTAAACCAGGCATGGGCAAACTCGGCCCTCCAGATGTTTTGGGACTACAACTCCCATCATCCCTGACCACTGGTCCTGCGTGCACATGGGAACATTTGCGGGTGGAAGTTGCAGGATTTGGGCAGGAAACTTGAAACATGCCCTGATTGGAAATAAAACAGCAGGTCTACCTGAAACAATCTTCCCATCCATCAATGGCCTTAGGGGAGGCATCCCCAAACTCGGCCCTCCAGATGTTTTGGGACTACAACTCCCATAATCCCTGACCACTGGTCCTGTTAGCTAGGGATGATGGGAGTTGTAGTCCCAAAACATCTGGAGGGCCGAGTTTGCCTATGCCTGATTTAAATGAATGTTCTAAAATGTAAAACAGAAAAACTTGGTAAAAATTATATCACCTCTGTGGCAGATGAAGCTGATAGAATTTATGGAACTGTCCGAGCTGACTGGGAGACTCCGGGACCAGGGGGAAGAATCCGTGGAAGAAGATTGGAAGAAATTTAAGGTTTATTTAGAAAAGAATTGTAAGAGTTTTCATTAAAAGATTTGGAAGTATAAAGAGGTTGTGGAAGATTATTAGTTGAGTTATTATTATATATTAAGATTTAGTTAAGTGTTGTTATTGTATTGAGTTTTAAGATTTAATTAGAACAGATTTGTATTTTGAGATAATTATAAGAGATTATAAGATTGATAAGTTAGTAACTGATATAATTTGTTTAGATAACTATTAAGAAGATTGGAATCAAGATATGGAAGTACTAAGGAAGTAATATAATGAAACGTAGTGGGGAGGGATTGGAGGAAGTCGACAAAGACAGAATTTTTTTGATAGAAGAATGTTTTGATATTTCTTTATTGTAGTGTTGGCAATGTGTTTCTGTGTATATCTTGTGTGTTTCTTTTTGTGTGTGTGTGTATGTTGTATGTTTTATTTTGCAAAATCCATAAATATATTTTTTTTAAAATTATATCACCTCTGGGGCAGGTTCTTTCTCTCTTATTTATTTATTTAATAATAATAATAATAATAATAATAATAATAAATTTAATTTGTATATCGCCCTATCCCCGCAGGTCTCAGGGCGGCTCACAAGAAAGCAGCAACGTATGGCTGAGAGAGAGAGATGCCGCCTATTGAGCGAGGTTGAGACACAACGGAAACTAGACCTTCCTTTCCAGCCATCCCGGCTGTATTCTTAGCATCCCACTGGAATGCTCCATTATTCACCCCGTGGAGAGGGGGGGAGGAGGAGGGAAGACCTGGTGGCAGGGAGGAGCTGGCGAGAAGAGGCTTCGCGACGCCTCTCAAGTCCCACCCATCCCGTGGCTATTTCCAACAAGCGATGCCCCCTGGGGGCAAGTCCCACCCCATCGCGCTCCCGCCGCCCCCTCAACTCCGTCTCCCGCCTCCTCCTCCCCCCCCCCCAGCCCCGTGAATGTCCCGGCCCGCCTTGGCCAGCAGCGCAGCATCACAATCCGCCGTGGCCCCGCCCCCGGCCAGGTGCTATAAAGGGACGCGCCGCGCGCCCTCGTCCGTCTGCTGCCTGCCTGCTGCCGCCGCCGCCGCCGGCGGGAGAGGGAGGCGCCGCTATCGCCGCCGCTGGCTTTGCTGCGCGTCCACACGAGCGAAGCTGCGCTGTTCCCGGCTCGCGAGCAGGAGGAGCGCCGCTGCCGCCCGTTGCCCGGCGAGGGATGGATCGGGGCCAGAGGCCGCTCAGGTTGCAACGCTGAAGCCATGAAGACCCTCATCGCTGCCTACTCCGGCGTCTTGCGAGGTACGGAGAGCTTGGAGGTGGTACCCAGGGTGGGGAAGAAGAAGGATGTTTTGGGGTAGGGGGATGGGTTGGAGGAGGGGGTTTTTGGGGTGGGGTGGGGGGGAGAAGCATCCACCAGAATTAATGAAAAACATTATAAATAACTGAGGTTCTGCCCCCCACCCACCCAGTAGAAGCCTGTGTCCTTCCTTTTGGCAGATGATCAGGTGCCAGCGAAAACGGCAAGTTTTTTAGCGGGGGCAATTAGAACAAGATCTATTACGCATTTGCTTATGGATGTCAACCCCCCCCCCAAATGTATTTTCTATACTTAAGTTTTTACCTCTATCTTCAGTACATTTTATTTTATTGCTACAGCTCGTGACTGATGCAAATAAAGATTCTTCTGATTCGACAACTTTAGGGACTGATCTCCTTAAAAAAAAAAAAAATCAGCTGCCCCCCAAATCCTGGCAACACCCCTGGGAAGAAAGAATTTTATATTTTATATTCTATACTCTGCATGTAATCTCTGAATGTCAGGCAGGATCTCTCCCCCCCCCCTATCGCTTTCATAGAATCATATAATTGTAGAATTGGAAGGGACCCCAGGGGTCATCTAGTCCAACTCCCTGCAATGCAGGAAACTTAGTCAAAGCATCCATGACAGATGGCCATCCAACCTGGACTTAAAAACCTCCAAGGAAGGAGAGTCCACTGTTGAACGACTCATTACTGCCAGAAAGCTCTTCCTGATGTTCCATCAGAATCTCCATTATTGTAACTTGAAGCCATGGGTTCGAATCCTATCACCCAGAGCAGGAGAAAGCAAGCTTGCGCCATCTTCTGTGTGACAGCCCTTGAGATATTTGAAGATGGCTATCATATCATAAATGGCATTTCCAGCCCCCCCTTTCTGCCCCTCCCCACCTTGCAGTTTTAAGGGGGGGGCAGCTGAAGTAACAATTTGCCAAGGGATAGCATCCAGTAAGGGTGCCAACTTTTATAAAATGGGGGGGGGTTAAGCCCTGTCCCGCAAAATTGATCTCACAAGAGATGACACTACACATACGCCATATGAATGGCAATGTCAATCAACTGGGGAGGGGGCTAAAATATTTTATTGTGGGGAGTCTGAAAGGCCTTGGCGCCTAGGAGTTGACTCCTATGAAATGCAGCGGGGCAGATTAAGAAAGGGAAGAATGTTGTTGGGTTGAGGTGTGATTCCATGTGTGCAAGAGGGGAGGGGAGAACAGTTAACGGCAATCTTTTAGCCAGCTTCCTTATTATTGTCTCAAGGAGGTCCACAATAACAATAGCAAAAGGGGATGTAAGTTTGAAACGTTGAAAGATGTGCAAGAGAAAGCCGGCCATTCCTTTCAAAAGAAGCTAAAACTGTTTCAAAGAGACACAGAAAAGGCAGGTCAGAACGAAGGTGTCCTCGGTTGTTTGTGGAAAGTGCAGATAATGGGTGCTTCTCGTATCTGGACAGGAATGGTGTTCCTGTGCAGATCTGAGACCTCTGGAATATGCAGGAGAAATTCAAGGACCTTCTTTGGCGATCCCTCGTAGCCGAGGAAGATTGTCTTCCATGAACACGGCTTTAACAGTGAGTCCGTAAGTGACTGTGGAGGCCAATTCTGGATCTACACGTCCTTCCGCAGTGGGGACAATAGGTTTCCAGGCGGGAGTTGATCACGGTGAGGGTTTGCCAAGCGTGCCTTCCTCTTAGCACATTTCTCCCTTGTGTCCTGTGTTTGAGCATCTTCAAAGCCCATGGCACCTTTGGTAAAGGCTGTTCTCCTATTGGAGCGTTTGCAGTCCAGTGTTTCCCAGTTGTCGGTGTTTATACTACTTTGATTTACCTCGAGAGAGTCTTTAAACCTCTTTTGTTGACCACCAGCATTACGCTTTCCATTTTTAAGTTCGGAATAGAGTACAGTGGTACCTCTACGTACGAATTTAATGCGTTCCGAATGCACATTTGTAAGTCGAAAAAAATTGTAAGTCGAATCCCATAGGAATGCATTGGGAGAAAAAAATCGTAAGTCGAAGCAACCCTATCTAAAAATTCTTAAGTAGAAAAAATCCTATCTAAACTGCATCCAAGATGGTGGACGGAGCTCCGTTCGTAAGTAGAAACATTCGTAAATAGAGTTATTCGTAAGTAGAGGTACCACTGTAGTTGCTTTGGAAGATGATCATCGGGCATCCGCACAACATGACTACAAGAAAGAAGATTCCACCTAAACATTAGAAAGAACTTCCTGACAGTAAGAGCTGTTCGGCAGTGGAATTTGCTACCAAGGAGTGTAGTGGAGTCTCCTTCTTTGGAGGTCTTTAAGCAGAGGCTTGACAGGCATATGTCAAGAATGCTTTGATGGTGTTTCCTGTTTGGCAGGGGGTTGGACTGGATAGCCCTTGTGGTCTCTTCCAACTCTATGATTCTATGACCAGTCCAACGAAGTTGATGTTGAAGAACCATCGCTTCGACACTGGGGATCTTTGCTTCTTCCAGTACACTGGCATTAGTTTGCCTGTCTACCCAAGTGATGTTATCTGTGACGGGCCAACACCTTGACCCAGGAGCGGATGGGTAGCCATTGCAAATGCCGCAAGCAAGGTGTTTGCATGTTGGCCGTGGTTTGCCTCTCCCCCCCCCCCCATGAGCAGCCTAGCCATTTTGTTCTGCACCAGCTGCAGCCTCCAGACCAACCCCCAAGGGCAGCCCCAGAAAGAGCACACTGTAGTAATCCAGCCGTTAGGGTACTGCTGCACAGGCAACTGTGGTCAAGGTATCCCATCCAGGAATGTCCGTAGCTGTCTTAAAAGACATCCTTAGCTGCCGAGGGCACCTTTGCCAGCAGCCTGATCCATTTTATCAACGCCCCCCCCCCCTCTCTAGCCTCTTCTAAGTTGCTTCTTGGTTAAGATAAGATATCTTTATTGTCATTGTCCCCTTGCGGGAACAACGAAATTACTCGGTTGCTACATCCACTCAGATAAAGCATTCTGCATAATCCAAAATTACAAAACCTAATTAAAAACAGTAAATATAATACAAATAACAAGTAAAATAAGATGACTTCAAAGTCCAGGCTTTCCATTTAAGGCCAGAATCGCTCTAGAGAAGAAACTGTTCCTGAGACGGCTCGTTCTTGCCTGCATAGTTCTGTATCTCCGTCCCAATGGCAGGAGCTCAAAGAAATGGTGACCAGGGTGCGTTGGATCTCTTGAGATGTCTAGTGCTTTTCTATGGCACCTGGTGGTGTAGATTTGTTCTAAGGTGGTGAGTGAGCAGCCAATAATGCTCTCTGCTGTTTTAATAATTCTACACAGCCCTGCTCTGTCCTGAGAAGTACAGCTTCCGTACCACACACATAAACCGTACATGAGCACGCTTTGTATGGCACAGTGATAGAAGGCAAGCAGCAGCTTTTGTGGAAGATGGTTTTTCCTTAAAATCCTCAAAAAGTACAGTCTCTGCTGCGCCTTCTTCACAAGCCCCCTTGTGTTAACACTCCAGGACAGATCCTCCTGTAACTCAACGCCTAGAAATCTAATCGTTGTTACCGTACCCTCTCCACACAAATTCCTTCAATCAAAAGTGGCTGGACCTTGTTCTTCTGTCTCCTAAAGTCCACCACAAGCTCCTTTGTTTTCTTTGTATTTATGAGCAAGTTGTTAACTCTGCACCACTCTGTCAGCCTTCAGAGTGTTAACTCTGCACCACTCTGTCAGTTTCCCTACCTTCCTATTCTTGAATTGCTGAACCACTTTTTGATGGACTTTTTGGCTCTACGGTTGCCATATGGTACAATGCTCCATTCTTCCTGTGTTCCCTAGAACTCACATTGCTAGCTCTTTAATGCTGCATGCCTCTGTTGGCCCTTTGAGGTTTATTTGCCCCCAGGTGTTCTAGCTGTGCGTTCCAACAAGGGGTTGGTGCGATGTTTTCCTCCCTTGTTATTACAGCTGCTTAAAACAATGACAAAACAAAAAGCAGAAAGTTAATCATTCACGGAGGGGGGTCTGTGAGTGGAATAGAGCTTCCGCCTGCTGGTGCAGTTTACCTCGGAAAATGATACTGGGGGGCAAACAGAGGGAGGGCTGTTTCCTTTGTGCCCTTCCTTCTTGGCTGTCAGGCTTCTTGGAGGAGTCAGGTTTGCCGCTGTGGAAGAAAAGCAAACTTGAACTTTTGGCCTGATCCTGTAAGGTGAAGCGTGAATGGGCCAGTGAGACGGTAAGCGTTTGAAATGCTAACCCATAAATGCAATGATGACCACAGACGCGGTGACCGAAATGCTGCTATGAAAAACACAAGGTTTCTCTGGAGATCTGGAGATCTGCAAGTATTGGGTGTGTGTAGACTAAGCATGCTTGCAAGCTTATTTTCTCTTGTTCTGGAGATCAGGACCCGACCCGATGGATTCAAGTTACAAAAGAAAGAAAGAAAGAAAGAAAGATTCTGACTAGCCATAGAATCATAGAACGGTAGAGCTGGAAGGGACCCTGGGGATCATCTAGTCCAGCCCCCTGCAAGGCAGAAAAATGCAGCTGTCCCATACAGGGCTCGAACCACCAACCTTGGCGCTACCACCACCATGCTTTAACCAGCTGAGCTAACCAGCCTGATATCAGGAAGAACTTTCTGACCTTAAGAGTTGTTTGACGGTGAAACGGAATCTCCTTCATTGGAGGTGTTTAAGCTGATATTATTGTTGTTGTTGTTGTTATTGCTTTTCAGGTTTATAAGTTTCATTATTTTTACAATCATTCTAACGTTTCAAAACTTGACTTCCTTCCCCCTCTTTCTGCGGTTCCTTAAATTTATTTCTAATATCTTCTGTGTATCCAAATTAACTTACGTTGCTCATTTATTCATCTCCTTTAAGTATATACTCTTATGAAACTGCAGGTTATTACAATAATCCTGCCAATGTTCTTATCTGTTCATAATTTATCCGTAAATATTCAATAAACCATTTCCATTCCTATGTAAAAAGTTTGTTATCTTGATTTCCTTTTCTTCCGGTAAGAATACGCCGTTTCTGCATATTCCACAAGTTTTTGTGTTTAAGCTGAGTTTTGATGGTCATCGATGCTTTAGTTGAGATTCCTGCATTGCAGGGGGTTGGACTAGAGGACCTCTGGGTACCCTTCCAACTCTGAGATTCTATGGTTCTGTGCTATGTTATGGCAGCAGAGCAGCTGTGGGACTCTGCATGTGGCTGGTGTTGTCCCATAAAAGCACCTTCCATGTATTGGAGCAATAGCTTGAATTCTTTGTAGCACCAAAAGCGCTCGTCAAAGGGCTTTGCACATTGGCAATCTTTACTTATTTACTTGGCTTGTGTGCTGTTGGCTTTCTGCTAAGGCGCTCAAGGCCATTCGAGCCTCGCCATTGAATAGGCAGGACCCCAAAGGGACAGAGAGCAAACGGGAAATTATGCAAACAGTTCCCAGCGTTCTTTGGCCCTTTTGCCGGAAAGGCTGTCTTGCAGGTGCTTGCTGCTTGCTGATCCGAAATTCTCTGGGATGCAACCTGGCCTGCTGTGGGCCGCCTTCTTCATGGTGGCTCCTTGTCTGATGGGTTTCCTCCAGAGAAAAGCTTCGTTGCCCCATTCCCCCCCCCCCCACTTTCCTGGGAGCAAGTCTTGTTAAAGACCAGGCTTGTTAAAGACCAGGCTTCTTATAAAACTTGCCCGTTTGTGCTGTCACAACCTGTTCTCTCCCTCTTAACTGAATTCAGGAGGGATTCCCTCCCAGAAAAATGTCCGAAAATCACAGCCCAGGGGAAACTAAAGGCCGACCTTTCTTGAAATGCTTCTTTTGCCTGTTAAAGTATTGGCTCAGAAAGCATGCACATTAAAAGCATTGGCTGTGAGCCTGTGTGAAAACAATAGTACAGTGGTACCTTGGTTCTCAAACGCCTTGGTACTCAAACTATTTGGAACCCAAACACTGCAAACCTGGAAGTAAGTGTTCCGGTTTGCGAACTTTTTTCGGAAGCCGAACGTGTTCCGTTTTGAGTGTTACACTTCCGTTTTGAGTGTTACTCTGAGGTCTGTCTGTTTTCGCTATTTATTTTGCGTTTTTGTTTTTGCGGCTCTTTCCGTTTTGGTTTTGTGACTGTGTGGAACCCAGTTCAGCTACTGACTGATTGATTGTGTGACTGCAGTACATCATTTATTGCTTTCATTTTATGGATCGATCGTCTCGTTAGATGGTGAAAGTCATGTTAAATTGCTGTTTTAGGGGTTGCTTTTAAAAGTGTGGAACGGATTAATCCATTTTGCATTACCTCCTATGGGAAAGCGCGCCTTGGTTTTGGAACGGACTTCCGGAACGGAATAAGTTTGACATCTGTTGGGAGGGCGTTCCACAGGGCAGGCGCCACCACCGAGAAGGCCCACTGCCTGGTTCCCTGTAACTTGGCTTCTTGCAACAAGGGAACCGCCAGAAGGCCCTCGGTGCTGGACCTCAGTGTCCGGGCAGAATGATGGAGGTGGAGACGCTCCTTCAGGTATACTGGACCGAGGCCATTTAGTAAACTCCTTACGTTGGAGAACCTTGGGCTTAGGGCCAAATAGGACCCTCTAAACCTCTTCATCTGAATGTGAGACGAGCCTGCTGGCTCAGACCATCCTACAAGCAGGATTTCAATGCTAGACCATTCTTTCCAGCAACTGTGGAGGCAGAGCACATCCATCGTGGCACACGAATTTGCCTATAATCCTCTTTTAAAGGCAACCACTCACTCCCCAGTCCACTCCACACACACACACACACACACACACACACACACATCGGCATCACCCCCCCCACCCTCCTCCACTCCTTTTCCCATACTGGAAATCATAGAATTGTAACGTTGGAAGGGACCCAGTGGTCATCTAGTCCAACCCCCAACGCCTCTTGCTAGCCTGGATGGGGGAAGCACTTGTGAAAAACCTTGAACGGCCAGACCCAGTGCCGGATTTACGTATAAACTAAACAAGCTGTAGTGTAGGGCCCCACACTCTTGGGGGCCCTGAAAATTTTTAAAGGAAAAAAAAAAGACTGGATATACTTTCCCAAAAATATACGATAAAAAACAAATAAAACAAAACCTACATGCAGCAACCATGTTTTGTGTTGCGTAGGCTCCTATGATGCAAGTCATGGGCCCCGCCTGCTAGCCTGCTCACTAAAATATCACTGGTTTGCTCCTTTCTATATATAGGGGGCCTACATTCTGCATGGACTGGTTGGATGGCAACATGGGCAAATGGCTTTAGAGTACCTGTTAGATCCATAAATTACCATGTAGCGTATACGGTTGTTGTTTAGTTGTTTAGTCGTGTCAGACTCTTCGTGACCCCATAGCGTATACGGTATTCAATGCAAAAAACAGCAACGATTTGTTGTTGACAAAGGACAGCTGGACATATAAAGGGCCCCATTACCTTCAGTAGCTTGGGGCAGGCATAGGCAAACTCGGCCCTCCAGATGTTTTGGGACTACAACTCCCATCATCCCTAGCTAACAGGACCAGTGGTCAGGGATGATGGGAATTGTAGTCCCAAAACATATAGAGGGCTGAGTTTGGCCATGCCTGGGTTAGGGCCTCATCAAACCTAAATCCAGCTCTGGCTGGACTGTACAGCCGATTGAATAAAGATACAAATCGCCCCTGTTGCCGCACCCAACTGTGGCATGTGCCCCCCACAGAAGGTCGCCTAAAAGGGGATGCGGCCCTTTGGCTGGCAAAAGGTTTTCCCCTTCTGCCTCACAATCCTACCTAACGCCAGTATTTATGTGTAAGGTAAAGGTAAAGGGACCCCTGACCATTAGGTCCAGTTGCGACTGACTCTGGGGTTGCGGCACTCACTCATCTCGCTTTACTGGCCGAGGGAGCCGGCGTACAGCTTCCAGGTCATGTGGCCAGCATGACAAAGCCGCTTCTGGCGAACCAGAGCAGTGCATGGAAACGCCGTTTACCTTCCCGCCGGAGCGGTACCTATTTATCTACTTGCACTTTGATGTGCTTTCGAACTGCTAGGTTGGCAGGAGCTGGGACCGAGCAACGGGAGCTCACCCCGTCGCGGGGATTCAAACCGCCGACCTTCTGATCGGCAAGCCCTAGGCTCTGTGGTTTAGACCACAGCGCCACCAAGGCTCTATGCACATCCTAGGGAGGCGCTGCCATGTGGAAGCAGGTCTGTCCCTTGCGCTCGGCTCTGTCCTTTGCCACGTTCCGTTCTGCTGGGTTTCCCTCTGCGATGGTGTGCCGTTCATGCGCGATGCAGGATCTTGGAGGTGGGGGTCCCGTGGGGCCCTCCAGAGGTCACCAGACTCCAACATCCATCCATCCCGTTGGCCATTGCTGAGATATGATGGGTGTTGGGCTTCTGTTTCTGGGCTGCTGTTTCTCCACCCTTGCACTATTTGTTTGATGTTGGGAGCCGCCCAGAGTGGCTGGGGAGACTCAGCCAGATGGGCGGGGTATAAATAATAATAATAATAATAATAATAATAATTATTATTATTATTATTATTATTGTGTTTTCGATATTATGTTGGGAGCCGCCCAGAGTGGCTGGGGAAACCAATTCAACCAATTCATTTCAAAGTCTGACTTCCTTCCCCCTCTTTCTGTGGTTCCTTAAATTAATTTTTTTAACATCTGCATATCCAAATTAACTTACTTTGCTCATTTATTCATCTACTTTAAGCATATACTCTTATGAAACTGCAGGTTATTACAATAATCCTGCCAATGTTTTTATCTGTTTGCTATTTGTAAATATTCAATAAAAAGTTTGTTATCTTGATTTCTTAATCTTCCGGTGAGTTTTGCCATTTCTGCATATATTCCATAAGTTTTTGTATCCGTTCTTCCTTTGCTGGGACTTCTGCTTCTTTCCATTTTGAGGCAAGTAACATACTGGCCTCCACTGGCTTGTAATGTCTCTGCCACCGACAATGTGTACCATAAGCTGAACAAGGTTAACAATTTAAGGGAATGCAGAAAGGGGGGAAAGAAGTCCAGTTTTAAAATATCAAAATGAATGTAGAATCAGTGAAATGTATATATCTGAGAAGTAAAAATGATTTATTTTTATATAAAAAAAGTGATTCCGAGAGAAGGTGGGCTCGGACCTCTGCGCGCTGCCTAAGCTGGTGTACCGAATTGGCTATAAAATTTGAAAGCTTTTCTTGGCCCGGCGCCACAGCTCCTCAAGGAGCCGGGAACAAGCGGACCTATGTTAGCTGCTGCTTGCTCTTTCCGCCGCTGCGCACGGCTGGCTGGGAGAAACCAGCCGAGCGAGCTTGACTTCACCGTTGTTAAATATATGACCTTCAGCACCTAGCGCCAGGGGAAGGAATCGGCAAGAAAATGATTGATATCGTTATCTCTCTCTCCCCCCCCCACTCCAAACAGGAACATCTTAAAGATTAAGCTTTAAAAATAGGTCTTTATCCAGGGCAGGGTGATTTAATGGCTAAGACTTCCTTTCACCTCTGGGCCTCGTGTAAAAAGGGTGTCTCTCGAGTGGATGGAGATCGCTTGAGAGCCCCTCTCTTCAGGGTACTTAGAAGTCTAGTTTGGCATTGAGCCGTATACTGATTAATTACTGTTCATATTAATAATTTGAATAAGAATAAGTCATTTTAGCTACTGAACCAGGTGACCCTTTTGTGCAAATGCGCAAGTTACCCTGTGTTACTCAGAAGTAAGTCCTGCTGCATTGAATGGGGATTACTCTGCAGTAGAGATGCCAGGGCAAAACTGTCAGATGGGTACGGTACAAAATAATAATAATAATAATAATAATAATAATAATAATGCTGCTTTGGGGGTTGCATTGAGCTTAATTTAAGTGCGTCTCTTTTGCACCTGACTTCATGGATTATGGATCTCGGAGTTCCATTTTTTATTATTTACAAAATCCTGCAGCCTTGAAGGTCCTCCCTCCCCTGTAGTAACAGACATAAGGCAACACAAGACCAGTATGCTAATGGGGAATTGCACCATAAGCGCAATTAGCTCTTTATTCCTGCTGCGTAATTCCTTATCCTGATATTAAACCTTTGGCTTACGAGGGGGGGAGCTAAGCCACTTACAAACTCACTTGTGCGCTGAAAAGCATGGAAATTGCAAGCTAAGGGACCTGGGCTTAACCCCTGTGCCTTGTAAGCACATTTTTACAATCACACAGATTGTGCTTATGTGACTCGGCGGACCTTCAGACGCCCCTTTTATCGTGCGTTCGTGATTTGCGCTCATGACTATCCCACTTTCAGTGCTTGGCCTTTTGCGCCTGCAGCGGTTTTGGGGCGGATGTACCGCTCTGTTTTTGATCCATGCTAGTTTCCTGCTGAAATCCTTCAACTTTTCATGCCACAAACCTTCCAGGGTTGTTGTTTTTCTGCCACGGTGCAAGAGTGCCACCTCCAGGGGGCCAATAATGCAGTAACAGTGGGGGGACGGGACGTGGCCGATTGGAAAAATGAGAAATGGAGAGAAACAGGGACAGTCCCCCCATCCCTATTTAGGATGGAATGTCCTGCCCTACAAATATTCCCCTGGAAATTAGAAACGAGACGTTGCTAAGAGAAGCAACATTGGCTCCCAGTATGTTTCCAAGCACCATTCAAAGTGTTGGTGCTGACCTTTCAAGCCCTAAACTAGGGGTTCCCAAGCTAAGGCCCGGGGGCCAGATGCGGCCCAATCGCCTTCTAAATCTGGCCCGCGGATGGTCCGGGAATCAGCATGTTTTTACATGAGTAGAATGTGTTCTTTTATTTGAAATGCATCTCTGGTTATTTGTGGGACCTGCCTGGTGTTTTTACATGAGTAGAATGTGTGCTTTTATTTAAAATGCATCTCTGGGTTATTTGTGGGGCATAGGAATTCATTCATATTTTTTTTCAAAATATAGCCCGGCCCCCCACAAGTTCTGAGGGACAGTGGACCGGCCCCCTGCTGAAAAAGTTTACTGACCCCTGCCCTAAACGGCCTCGGCCCAGTAGCCCTGAAGGAGCATCTCCACCCCCATTGTTCAGCCTGGACACTGAGGTCCAGCTCCGAGGGCCTTCTGGCCGTTCCCTCACTGTGAGAAGTCAAGTTACAGGGAACCAGGCAGAGGGCCTTCTCAGTAGTGGCACCCGCCCTGTGGAACGCCCTCCCATCAACATTAATGTTTGATGTTTTATTGTGTTTTTAATATTCTGTTGGGAGCCGCCCAGAGTGGCTGGGAAAACCCAGCCAGATGGGCGGGGTATAAATAATAAATAATAATAATTCATAGAATCGTAGAGTTGGAAGAGACCACAAGGGCCATCCAGTCCAACCCCCTGCCGAGCAGGAAACTGTTGGGGTTAAAAGCAAAATCAGCAGAAACTGGTTGAGGAACTTACACATAGAGACCAAGACTTAAACAAATGCTTGGTTTAATGGAGAAAGTAAATTTAACAAAAATTAAATCAGGCTTATACAAAATACCCACACAACCAAACCACCCACCAAGAGCACACTGGGAAAACGCCCAGCACAGAGGCAACACACAACACCCCTGATATACCCTGCATCATCAGCTTCACAGCAACACCTGTAGAGCTGCTCCACAGCTGCAGAGCCCCAGTCATTAAATCTTTCCTGACTCTTAAAGGTACAGTGAAACAATAATGACACTTTTACACAATCATTCAACAGAAACACCATCAAAGCATTCTTGACATATGCCTGTCAAGCCTCTGCTTAAAGACCTCCAAAGAAGGAGACTCCACCACACTCCTTGGTAGCAAATTCCACTGCTGAACAGCTCTTACTGTCAGGAAGTTCTTCCTAATGTTTAGGTGGAATCTTCTTTCTTGTAGTTTGAATCCATTGCTCCGTGTCCGCTTCTCTGGAGCAGCAGAAAACAACCTTTCTCCCTCTATATGACATCATTTTATATATTTGAACATGGCTATCATATCACCCCTTAACCTTCTTTTCTCCAGGCTAAACATACCCAGCTCCCTAAGCCGTTCCTCATTATTATTATTGTTATTATTATTATTCCCTGGCTCCCTGACATATTGGCTTTGTGCATGCAAGGGAGGTTGCACACCCCCCCCCCTTCAACCACAAGAGAGTGTTTGAGGCGGGAGGAGACCTTTGGGTCTCTGTTTGGAGGCTATCCCAGGGCACGGTGGGCCATCCTTTGCAGATGCGGCTGCCTGACCTGTCTGAGAAGAGGCACGGAAGGATGGGGAAGTAATTAAACTTCCCTCAAAAGCAAATATTGGCTCTCCAGAACAAGAGGGTTTACAGGTAGTACAAGGTGAAGAGATTTGGGTGTGTAAATAATGCGGCCGCAATCGGATCATTAGGAGTGCTGGAGAGTCAGTGGTCTTGGCCCAGGGCAGGGCAGGAGTCCAGAGCTTCACTCAGCAAAGCATCTAGAAGGAGTGTTTGTTTGTGTGAAGACTCATTAGGGAGCAAGCCAAGTAAAACACCTTCCCATTAAGTCCGTTGATCCCTGCCTGAAATCCTTGGGAGCTCCTGCCAGTCTTTGTGGACTAGGGACCAAGAGTTGTGTCCCACGTCCAAAAAGATTTCTGCATGTGCTACAGGGGGAAGTGAGGGGCAGACAGGGCTTGTCCACCTGGGAAGGGAGCCCCTCTAGGAGAAGGTAAACTCTGACCCTAAACCTCTGCTGCCTTGTGGGATATCTTCGGGAGAAGAAAAGTGTTATGTACTGAGCTGAATCCTAGAACAATAGGATCCAGAAGGCAGCAGTCTGATTGGTCTGCAGGAGCCACCCAATCCAGCTCCAGGTGGAAGTGAATCAGCAACCTGGTTGGCTTGCAGGAGCAGCCAATCTGGCTGCGGGCAGAAGTCAATCAGCAACCTGATTGGCCCACAAGTGCAGCCCTGAAGTAGCCAATTACGCAAGGCCCATTGTGTAAATAATGTATATAAGCAGACGTTTTGGGGGAAAGAGCCATTCTTCTCTTCTTCCTCTATTGCTACTACAAGCTGAATAAAGAGCATGAAATTCACTCTCGACTCCGAGTATATTTCAAAAAGGCAAAGGAGTCAACCCTACACAAATCCAGAACGGAGTCCCTAAGGCGGTTGGACGGCGCCTTGTACGCCTCCTTCCAGCAGCTCCTGCAGCCAAAAGTCCTTCCAGCAGCTCCTGCAGCTTCAAAAGTCGCATCTACGCATGACCGGAAGTGCGTAGATGCGACTTCCTGTGTCGGTGGCGGCCATTTTGGTGCCCATAGATGGGCGGGCCGACACCGGAGGTTGCGTCGACGCACTTCCGGTCATGCGTAGAAGCTACTTTTGATGCCGGCGGTGGCCATTTTTGGTGCCCATAGAAGGGCAAAGCGACACCGGAAGTTACATCAACGCAACTTCCGGTGTCACACGGCTGCCGGTCCCGGATTCTGCAGTCCGGGACTTGGAAGGTAAGCCAAACGTCTTGCTCTGCTTCCCTTTGGGCCACACCAGCGAGTCCGAGAGAATCATAGAATTGTAGAGTTGAAAGAGATCCTGAGGATTGTCTAGTGCAGTGTTTCTCAACCAGTGTGCCTCCAGATGTTTTGGGACTACAACTCCCATCATCCCTAGCTAGCAAGACCAGTGGTCAGGAATGATGGGAGTTGTAGTCCCAAAACACCTGGGGGCACACTGGTTGAGAAACACTGGTCTAGTAGACAATGTGCTGAGATGCATTAAGAAGAAACACTATTTCCTGAATTTGGGTTTTGTCAACTCGGGCATTGCTTAAGGTAGCCTTCCCCAACGTGGTGCCCTCAAGATGTTTGGGTCTACAACTCCTTTCAGCCCCAGCCATGGTGGAAGGTTGAGGGCCGAAAGATCTTGGTGGGAAGTTGGTTTAAACTATGGCAATGCCTTAACCACGTGTTGGTGTTTTGAGATGCCATCTTTTCAGCGAAGTCATTTTTCTAAAAGCAAAGCTGGATTAGAAGAGTTGAGTTAGTTTTAATCCTGAGACTCTTGTCTCAAAAGTCAGTTTCCTTTTGGGAATTATAGGGACAGACCTACCCAAACAGTATAGAAATTTATTCATGTATGCGGCTACAGCGGCAAGAATGTTACTTGCCCCCCCCCCCAATGGAAAGGAAGTCCCAGTGAAAGAAGAATTGATACAAAAATAAGCAGAAATGGCAAAGCTTGCTGGAATAAGAAGGAATCAAGATAACAAACTTTTATTTAAATATGTGCAAATAAACTGTAAACAGCTAAGGGCATTGACAGGATTGTTGCAATAACCTGCAGTTTTATAAGAGTACTTATTTAAAGTAGATGAATAAATGAGTAAGTTAAGTTAATTTGGAATATGCAGAAAATATAAAGAAATGAATTTAAGGAACCACAGAAAGAGGGGGAAGGAAGTTGAGTTTTGAAATGTTTAAAATGCCTGTAAAATTATTGAAATGTATAAAATTGAAAATCATTTAAAAAATCATTTTATGGCCTACAAAGAAATAATGAGACACGCAGCTTTTTGGCAGCCCATTGTCATCTCCCTTAAGTTTGCCTGCTTGAAGTAAGTCAAAGTAAAACCAAACAGCAATAGTTAGCCATTAGGAAGTTTGTTCTGGTACAACGATAAGAGTACTCACATTTTGATACTCTTAAGTAATCTGGGTGCGTTGTAAGTAAAGTTATTTTCTATTGTTGCCCATATGTTTCCCTCCCTTTTCTGCCTCCTTGACGTGCCTGCGGCAGGGAATTTGTTACCGTCTTGAGAAATCTGAGAATCCCAGAAACTGGAGAATGGGTTTCCTCGTAGCTGCCTTGCAACATCTATCTAATGGCTTTTGTTCTGTTTTGGAACGGACTGTGCAGAAAGGCTGACCCAGGGACAAATGGGGTCGCAGTGGTGGGAAAGACGTTGAAAGCCACGAGATGGAATTGTGCAACGCGAATGCTCACGTTAAGGCAAATCTGTGGGTCTCGCAGCTGTGAAAATGAAAGGCGAGTCTCGCCAAGAGACTTGAAGTTCGCTGACGTGCTTGATGGCCTTTTGGCCACTGCACTGGGGTCTGTTTATTAAAGCGCTAGGGACCTACTTAAGCGACTCTGGATTGCTCTGTTGTATTTTCACGTGCGTGCCAGCTGGTTGAGTGCCATCTCATACACACACACACACACACACACACACACACACACACAAACACACACAGGGACCCAGGTGGTGCTGTGGGTCCAGTCGTGTCCGACTCTGGGGTCGCGGCGCTCATCTCGCTCTATAGGCCGAGGGAGCCGGCGTTTGTCCGCAGACAGCTTCCGGATCATGTGGCCAGCATGACAAAGCTGCTTCTGGCGAACCAGAGCAGCACACGGAAACGCCGTTTACCTTCCCACCGGAGCGGTCCCTATTTATCTACTTGCACTTTGATGTAGTTTCGAACTGCTAGGTGGGCAGGAGCTGGGACCGAGCAACAGGAGCTCACCCCGTTGCAGGGATTCGAACCGCCGACCTTCTGATCGGCAAGCCCTAGACCAGGCATTCCCAAACTTCGGTCCTCTAGATGTTTTGGACTACAGTTCCCATCTTCCCCGACCACTGGTTCTGTTAGCTAGGGATCATGGGAGCTGTAGGCCAAAACATCTGGAGGGCCGCAGTTTGAGGATGCCTGCCCTAGACTCTGTGGTTTAACCCACAGCGCCACCTGGGTCCCTATTATTACATTCCTCAAAACTTATTAGCACTACCGAATTTATCTTAATGTTCCCAGCGTTTTCAGCTGCACACGGTTATTTGCTATATATTCAGCAGGTGTTTGCAATCCTCTCTAAACGTATGTTCTTCTTGTTCTCTTATTCCATATGTTAAATCTTTAAGCTGCATATATTCCATCAGTTTAATTTGCTGTTCTTCTTTGGTTGGGACCTCGCTCGTCTTCCATGAAAGCTGTCGTTTTTAATGCCCTTCCTTGCCCCAGGCGGGGGCATCAAGTGCTTGTGGGTTGATGGACGGCCTACTTTTGACGGAGAATTACAGAATCATAGAATTGGAAGGAACTTCTAAGGGCATGAACCCCCTCCAATGCAGGAGGCAATGCCACCTCTGCCCAAATGACTTCCACCCATCTTGCGGGCCATTGTGCAGTTGCGATGGATGTGGTGTGCCCTTTTTACGGGCTTTGGTCTCCACCTGAGGTTGAGACTCCATGCCACCTGCCAACTGGTGGACGCATCACATTTTCGTGCCATGCGCTCTTGGCCAGAGGTCGCCAATGTGGTGCTTCTCACGTGTCATTAGAACTGGATCAGTTAGTAGAGCAGGAGACTCGTGATCTCAGGGTCACGGGTTCAAGCTCCACGTTGGGCAAAAGATTCCTGCACTGCAGGGGGTTGGACTAGATGACCCTTGTGGTCCCTTCCAATTCCAGTGCTGGGATGGGTGACAATCTCATGCAAGCGAATAAAAGGAGAGCCTAGCTGCTGGATCCGGCCAGGGGCCCATCTAGTCCAGCCTCCTGTTTTCACAGCAATCAGCCAGATACCTGTGGGGAAACCCACCACAGGGTTTTAACGCAAGAGCATCTCTCGCCTCCTGGGATTTCCAGCAACTGGGCTTCAGAAGAATCTCTGTCTCCAACTTTGGAGGCAGAGCATAGCCATAGCGGCTGTCGCCATCAATAGCCTCTCCCCCTCCATGAATTTGTCTTTTACTATTTTAAAGCCATCCAAGTTGGGGGCCATCACTGCCTCCTGTGGCAGAGAGTTCCATAGTCTAACTGAATAATTTCTTTTGTCAGTCCTTTCTTTCTAAAATAAGTGGATAATCAGACATGCCTCTTTCATGTGCCCCTTCGCCTTGCCAGTGTTTCCTAAACTTGGGTCCCCAGCTCTTTTTGGACTACAACTCCCATCATTCCCTAGCTAGCAAGACCAGTGGTCAGGGACGATGGGAACTGTAGTCCGAAAACAGCTGCAGAAACAGTTTGAGAAACACCGTCAGCTCCCAATATTCTTACGTAAACTCAGAGTTTCTCCAGCGGTAGCACTCGGTACAGAGGTATTCTGCACCTTTTAAAGAATGTTGTCGAGGCACGGATTTTGGCAGGTGTAGCCTGTGCCAGGGCCAGGAAGCTATGCTTGCTGAGATTCCGTCTTTGACACACAAAAACTATGGACATTGACAGCAGTCCTGCATCCTTTGCTTGGGATGAGCCTAGTTGCTCTGCTGTTCCCTTCAGGAGACGCCAAATCTCTTCCATCATCTCTGCTCATCAGCTGCCTATTTTAAGTGCGGCAATTCGCAGGAGCAGCCAGAGCGTGGAAGATGCACGACTCCTTTGACTCTGGTTTCTAGGGTGAGAGGAGCTCCAACATTTTAAGGTGACTTTTGGATTGGACTATTTTGGATTCTCCGCCACCCCACCTGCTGTTAGTGAGTGCCAGAAAAAGTGTTGCGACAGTGAGAGCAGAATTAGTTTCTTGTCCACAGGGACCAGGTGACTTGTTCAGGGCCATTTCTCAAATGTATGCCATTTCTTTCCTTGGCTATATAGCAACCAGGTGGTGACTTGCATGGATGAATAAGCCTATTCTGGGTAGAAAACAGTGCCGTAGTGGGTGGCGCTGCGGTCTAAACCGCTGAGGACGGCGGTTTGAATCCCCACGATAGGGTGAGCTCCCGTTGCTCTGTCCCAGCTCCTGCCAACCTAGCAGTTTGAAAGCACACCGGTGCAAGTAGATAAATAGGTACTGCTGTGGCGGGAAGGTAAACAGTGTTTCCGTGGGCTTTGCTTTCCTTCACGGTGCAGCATTGTTCCAGAAGCGGTCTAGTCATGCTGGCCACATGACCCGGAAAATTGCCTGTGGACGAGCGCCGGCTCGAGATGAGTGCTGCAACCCCATAGTCGCCTTTTACTGGATTTAACCTTCCAGGGGTCCTTTACCTTTTCCTGTAGCTACAGGGGGGCTCGCCAAGGTTTTGTTTTGTTTTTTTTAGCCCTGGATGAAGCCTCCAGAGGAGCACCATTGGGTTTTATGTGCCAAACTGGGCTTTTGCCAGGTGAAATAAAGCCTAGTTTCGCCCCTTCACGAAGCATCCCATGCTCCCATCCTTCAGTGTTGGCTGAGCAGGGCCAAATTTTGCAAATGTGGGGACTGGAGAGGGTTGTTGACCTCAGCTAAGCAAATTATGAAAGGACTTTCCATTCCGGGTATACTTTCACTTCTGGCAATGGGGCATTGCTGGGGTCTGTGTCGCTGCCGAAACCTGCTGGATTAGAGGAGACAGAAGCTCAGAGTCATAGAATCATAGAGTTGGAAGAGACCACAAGGGCCATCCAGTCCAACCCCCTGCCGAGCAGGAAACACCATCAAAGCATTCTTGACATATGCCTGTCAAGCCTCTGCTTAAAGACCTCCAGAGAAGGAGACTCCACCACACTCCTTGGTAGCAAATTCCACTGTCGAACAGCTGTCAGGAAGTTCTTCCTAATGTTTAGGTGGAATCTTCTTTCTTGAAGTTTGAATCCATTGCTCCGTGTCCGCTTCTCTGGAGTCCTCCTCCAGCCTCCCTCCAAGTACTATCGACAAACTCTAAAATCTGTTGTTTACTTCTGTATCACCAACACAGAATCTAAAGAAAGGGATCTTATCATTTGTGTGCGCTCTGGTGGCTGGCTTTATGTCAGGGGTCAGCAAACCTTTTCAGCAGGGGGCCGGTCCGCTGTCCCTCAGACCTTGTGGGGGGCCGGACTATATTTTGAAAGGGGTGGTGGTGGAAATCAACAAATTCCTATGCTCCACAAGTAACCCAGAGATACGTTTTAAATAAAAGGACACATTCTATTCATGTAATAACACGCTGATTCCTGGATCGTCCTTGGGTGAGATTGAGCAGGTGATCCAGCCCCTTAGTTTGCCTACCATGCTTTATATAGCCGTCGTTGCCCTACCTGACCTGCAATCCAGAATAATGGAGCTTTATCAAGTCTCTGCAAATGGAAGGTGACAAGTTCTCCAAACAAAGGGATTCTCTTTGTAATCCTTCGGTTGTGGACTACCCTGCCCAGGTTCTGCGGTTTCTGCACGCCACGTTTGGTGGCGTGTGGGGATGGATGTTGCAGCCTCCCCGCTCCACATCATCTCCAGATGTTTGGGCCACTTCAAGACCAACTGGCAAAATATAGTCCCCCCCCCACAAGGTCTGAGGGACAGTGGACTGGCCCCCTGCTGAAGAATTTTCTTGACCCCTGTGCAGCTAATCAGTACAGACAATACTGAGTTGGACGGACCTATGGTCTTAGTAGAAACTGCCTTCCTACAGGCTGAATTTGATTTAAATCAAACCGATTTAAGTCATGATTTAAACCAGGCTTCCCCAAACTAAGGCCCGGGGGCCGGACGCGGCCCGCGAGGCTCTTTTATGCAGCCCCCGCTACCCACTGCTGCCGCCTGCTCTTAACAGTGTGGCTGCCCACTTCCGGGTTGCCGGAGCGTTGGAAATAGCTTGCGCGCATGCACAAGCGTCATTTCCGGCACGCTTCTGGGTCGGAGGAGGCCCATGTGCATGCGCACAAGCTATTTCTGGTGTTCCGGTGACCCGGAAGTGTGCTGGAAATCGTGAGTGCACACACGTATGGGTGCACGCTCCCATGTGCTCCGGCCCACAGCGCAATTGGTGCTGGCGGCACCGGCCCTCGGCGACGTAAGTTTGGGGACCCCTGATTTAAACCCACTAGTCAGCAAGACTTGATTTTAATCATCCCCCCCCCCCGAAAGACTCATTCCTTGCTGGTATAATCTTAATATTTACAACCAGACGAAGGTTTCATTTTTGGAACAAATTTTCAGAGTAGTTTTTACACTTATATTGAAAATTACTGATTTGGTTATACTATTAGAAATGCATAGACAGATAATTATGAAATGGTGAGGTTTAATAAGTTAACTGTTTATATTGGGACAACTTTTCTGCTGTACTTTACTAGAAGGAGAAAAATAATCATTTCCTAATTTAAACTGTTTATTTAGCTAAAACAATAACATTGCAGCATATGTATCCATGTTTGTAAACTGATGTGGTTAAACTTTTTTTTAAAAAAAAACTTAGACTGAGTTTTAGCACACATGAAAAACTTAAAACAAACCCTCATTTCCTGATGAATAGCCTTTGGACTATGATGCAACTTAGAAAGATATTTTTCCTCAAAAAGCATTTTATTTTAAAAATCCAATTTAAATTTAAAAAAATCTTATTTAAATTATATATATATATATGTCCACAATCTCTATAGGTCAAAGAAAATACCCCAACAATTGTGACAGGGAGTTGGCAACCGAATATTTATCCACCCATTTTATAATTCCCACCAGCACCGCTAGTTTACAGGACTGAAGTTGCAGGTTCAAATTTAAAAAACAATGATTTTTATCCACCCTGCTTTCCTATGATCCCGTGATAATAATAACAATAATAATAATAATAATAATAATAATAATAATAATAATAATAATTTTTTATTTATACCCAGCCCTCCCCAGTCAAAACCGGGCTCACACCAATAAAATTACAATAAAACATAAAAAGCAATTAATTAAAATACAACATTAAAATTTAAAATGCAGCCTCATTTTAAGTAATCCATAAATCCAAACCATGAGGGAGGAAAAACACAGGGGTCAGACTAAGTCCAGCCCAAAGGCCAGGTGGAACAGCTCTGTCTTGCAGGCCCTGCAGAAAGATGATCAATCCCGCAGGGCCCTGGTCTCCCGTGAAAGAGCGTTCCACCAAGTTGGGGCCAATACTGAAAAGGCCCTGGCCCTAGTAGAGGCCAATCTAGCCACCTTATGGCTCGGGATCTCCAGAGTATTGTTGTTTGTGGACCTTAAGATCCTCCGCGGGGCATACCAGGAGAGGCGGTCCCGTAGGTACGAGGGTCCCAAGCTGCATGGGGCTTTAAAGGTCAAAACCAGCACCTTAAACGGTGAATAACTCAAGGCAAGCCAGTGAGATTTAGGGCTGAGTGTGTTATGAACCTGAGTCTCCCTGCCCTTATTCTGACACTTTAACCAGGACATGACATTGATATCTAGATACCTATTCTAGGTATCAAGGTACAGTATCTAGGTATCAAGACACACACCACAGCTCTGGACTGTAGCCATTGAAAGAAGCTGACGTCTGGTGTTTGTTTTGCACAGATGGGGGCAATTATGTTATTGGAGGACTGGTGGGATATGATTATTAATTTTGCATAATACCACCCTTCCTCTGAAGATCAAAAGCCCGCCTGTGTGCTTGCTGCCTTGTTCCCTCTCCTGCTGCTTGACTTAGAATATCACTAAACAAACCGATTAAAAATGAATGAAAAAAGCCATTTAAGCTTCCAGTTACGCTGACTTAAGGAGACAAAGCACAGTAAAAGCAGCTTTTGGAGAATTTGCTACTATTGAGGGGAGAGGGAGAGGTGGAACATTATCATCCCTCTTGCACAGAGGTTCTTAACCGACTCAAAATTCTCCTCAAAATAAATCCCCAGGTGCAAGCCAAAAGAGAGAGGAACCTCCTGCCATTTGAAACCTGGTGCATTTATTTATTTAGCAGGATTTATATATCACTTTGGGTGCAGGTGGCGCTTTGGGTTAAACCACAGAGCCTAGGGCTTGCTGATCAGAAGGTCGGCGGTTCGAATCCCCGCGTCGGGGTGAGCTCCCGTTGCTCGGTCCCAGCTCCTGCCAACCTAGCAGTTCGAAAGCACATCAAAGTGCAAGTAGATAAATAGGGACCGCTACAGCGGGAAGGTAAACGCCGTTTCCATGTGCTGCTCTGGTTCGCCAGAAGTGGCTTTGTCATGCTGGCCACATGACCTGGAAGCTGTACGCCGGCTCCCTCGGCAAATAATGCGAGATGAGCGTGCAACCCCAGAGTCGGTCACGACTGGACATAATGGTCAGGGGTCCCTTTACCTTTACCTTATATATAACTTAATTATAACCTCTGAGTAACCCTATAAAATGCACATTACTGATGAAGTTTGATGTTTTTTTTTAAAAAAACTGCTTTTGTTTACATTTTGAAAAACATTGGGGTAACTTGTTTTTTCAACCACACACACACACACACACACACAGAGAGAGAGAGAGAGAGAGAGAGAGAGAGAGAGAGAGAGAGAGAGAGAGAGAGAGAGAGAGTTTTAAAAATACATATTGTGAAATCAAACATTGAAATGCATTTTTAAATTTACACGTCTGGGTTACGTTTGTGAAAAGCAAGTCTCTCCCCCCCCCCAAAAAAAAACTGGTGATGAAAACAATCACAATTTCCGTAGCTGTACTGGATGTACGGCGACTGGCAGAGGCTGGACGTCGCCTGAAAGTGCCTTGTTCCTGGCTTTGTGAATAGTTAAACCGAAAAGCGAATTCTGGTCTTCAAGAGTCATCTTGGGATTTCCCGTCTCTCCGGGATCCGTCAATGTGTAACTTTCTCTGTGCCTATTTACAGATGGACAACAAAAGCTGCTTGCAAACAAGGGGCGTGGGTTGCTTTGGTTTGCTTTGGAGGGGGGCGTGTTAGCTGGATCCTCCCCTTTCCATAGTCCACCTGCTGAAAAGTTCAAGTGCCTGTGGGATCTTGCAACTTAAGGAAACAAAAAGTTGGCAGGGGTCTCCTGGCTCAATCGCAGGCCTTCTGTTTTGCTTATCTTTGGGACCAAGGCTATTTGAAAGGTCGTTGACTTTTGGCGTTGCTGTTTTCTCCCCTAACTGCCATGCACCCTGTCCACATGAGCAAGGGATGCCACAGCGATGGAGTTGCGTCCTTGTGGCTCCTTTGCAAATTGCTTACAGTATTTGCATGGATTCCTGCACAACCAGCCTCTCGCTCACATCTCGGTCTGCCATATGACTTTCTCACATGGGACTAAGCTTAGACATGGCAGCTTGTTCTTGTGTAAAGCTGCATTTTATGCGAATGTTCAGGGAGGCAGGAGAGAATATATTGTTGATTAATATCCTTCCTAACTTGTGCTTGCAAGTTGTATAACTTAGCAGAGTTTTACATTCCCCTTTTAAACGCACAGCAGATAGCTGGTTGCAGGCTTGTTTAAGCCTCTTACTATTAGATACCTGGTAAGTTCCCTTATAGGGACCCAGGTGGCGCTGTGGGTTAAACCACAGAGTCTAGGGCTTGCTGATCAGAAGGTCGCCGGTTCGAATCCCTGCAATGGGGTGAGCTCCCGTTGCTCGGTCCCAGCTCCTGACAACCTAGCAGTTCGAAAGCACATCAAAGTGCAAGTAGATAAATAGGGACCGCTCCGGCGGGAAGGTAAACGGCGTTTCCATGCGCTGCTCTGGTTCGCCAGAAGCAGCTTTGTCATGTTGGCCACATGACCCGGAAGCTGTCTGCGGACAAACGCCGGCTCCCTCGGCCTATAGAGCAAGATGAGCGCCGCAACCCCAGAGTCGGACACGACTGGACCTGATGGTCAGGGGCCCCTTTATCCTTTAAGTTCCCTTATATCCCTCTTAAAAGAATAAACATGTCTCCAGCTGTTTTTGGACCACAGTTCTAATCATCCCTGACTACTGGTCCTGTTAGCTAGCGATGATGGGATTTGTAGTCCGAAAAGCAGCCGGAAACCCAAGTTTGGGAAACCCTGCTCTAGACCTAATCCTTTGACTTGGGGTAGGTAGTCAAACTGACACCCTTCAGTTGTTGTTGGACTACAATTCCTATCATTCCTGGTCAATGTCCATGCTCCCTAAGGCTGATGGGAGTTGTAGTCCAACGACTTCTGCAGTGCACATCATTGGCTACCCCTGGTCGTGTCCTTCTCTGGAGGTGGTGGGTGGGGCTTGTGGGGTTAATGCCAGGATGTGGCCCAGTTCCCATTTTACGCAGAGGACCAAATAGGACCATGGTTTACGTGTGTTAATTCCTACGATCAGAAAGCGACTGGGATTTTGAGATTCTGTTGCATAATTTTCTGCTTTTTGTATCTGCCAAGGACCTGGTGACAGTCTTTCTCCTTTTCTCTCCTCCCCCCCCCCTCTTTCTGTCTCTAGGTACGGGGTCCGGTATCCTCTCGGCGTTCCAGGATCTGTCCTGGCTGTCTAAGTCTAAAGTAGAGAAGCAACTGCAGATCATCTCGGTGCTACAATGGGTGCTGAGTTTCCTCATCATGGGTAAGCCAAGGGCCTTTCTATTTTGAAGTCGGTGGTTGATTGGCGGGTCTGTTTGTAAACGATGTCTGTGCGTCTCCAGCCAAGGGGATCGTAGACTCATAGGACTGAAGAATTGGAAAGGGACCCTGAGGGGGCTGGACTATATGAACCTTGGGGCTCCTTCCAACTCTACCATTCCATGGTTCTACCTGTGTACAGAAGGCCAGTTTCTAGACACACTCAAAAGCACCCTTCTCACCCCTCCATCTGACCAACCAAGAAGCCTTAGAAGAGTTGAAGGACACATTCTAGCCAGATAGAAGCACTCCGGTAGAGAGCAAAGCAGGGTTGGCAACAGGTGTGTCCTGGGAGGGAGTCCGCAGGACCATCTTTGGCCCCTGCGTGTGAAGTTCCTCGTTCATGTTCTACAGGGTTTTCATAAAGCACATTTTGTTTTATGCTTAGATTTCCCCCAACCCCAGTCAATTGAGAAATAGCGACTTACTGGTCCGACTGCACTGGCTACCGATTAGTTTCTGGGCCCAATCCAAAGTGCTGGTTTTGACCTATAAAGCTTAGGACCGCAATACCTCAAGGACTGCCTCTTCCTTTATGAACCTACCCAGACCCTGAGATCATCTTCTTATCTCCTTCGTGTGCCTCCTCCTTGAGAGGTCCGGAGGGTGGCAACACAAGAACAGGGCCTTTTCTGCAGTGGCTCCCTGTTTGTGGGAATGCTCTCCCCACATGGCACCTTCATTATACACCTTTAGGCGCCAGGCAAAAATGTTCCTTTTTAACCAGGCCTTTGGTTGACCTGATTGACATCCTATACCTGTACCCTTTTTAAAAGTTACAGGTAGGTAGCCGTGTTGGTCTGAGTCGAAGCAAAATAAAAAAAATCCTTCAGTAGCACCTTAAAGACCAACTAAGTTTTTATTTTGGTATGAGCTTTCGTGTGCATGCACACTTCTTCAGATACACTTGAAACAGAAGAGTCAGACCCTTATGTATATACAGAGGGTGGGGGGGTGGGAATGAGTGATGGGCTGATGGGAGTGGTAAACCTGTAGATGGCTGTTAACGACTGCTGATGACTGCAATTGGTCCTGCGGGCAAAAAGCAAGGGCTGAGGCGCTAAAGAAAGCTTGATGATCACAGCCATCTACAGGTTTACCACTCCCATCAGCCCATCACCCATTCCCACCCACCCCCACCACCCTCTGTATATACATGAGGGTCTGGTTACTTCTGTTTCAGTGAGACCTTCTGGTATAGGGCGGTATAATAATAATAATAATAATAATAATAATAATAATAATAATAATAATAATACCTCTTGTAGAACTGGAGCTAGGGATGAGTTCTGGGTTATTTGTGGGGCATAGGAATTCGTCCATCCCCTCCCAAAAAAAGATATAGTCCGCCCCCCCCCCACAAGGTCTGAGGGACAGTGGACCGGCACCCTGCTGAAAGAGTTTGCTGACCCCTGGCCAAGATGGAAAGAAGTGTGTGTGGAAATTGGGCTACAGTACAAAGGCAACATTTGCACCCCTTGCACTGGCCACCTCTGCTCCTGCTCCTGCCCCCACCCAACCCTGCCATGTGGCTCTGAGGGGAATATGGCCCTCGTTTTCCCCACCATGGGCAATGCAACCTGAGAACCCCACCTGCAGGGCTGCAGCCCCCCACCTTCTCTCCAGTGCTAAGTCATCCCTTTCGCAGGTGGTTGCAAAAAAAAAAAAAAAGCTGTATTCTGACAGTGGTTGCTTAGCAACTCTGCAAAGGATGGTTTTCCTATGTAGAACTGAGTGGCTTAGCTGCCAAGTCTCCCATTTTCCCTGGGAAATTCCCGTTTTTCCAGCCGTTCCTAGCTGAAAAAAGGGATTTTTTTTGTTTTCCCCCAGTTTATTCTGGTGCGGCGGCCATTTTGGAACTGGGCGGAGCATGCTCAGAAGCGACTTTTGATGCTGCTCTGCCCAGTTCCAAAATGGCTGCAGTGCGACTTCTGGCGCGGCGGCCATTTTGGAACTGGGCAAAGCAGCATCAAAAGTCACTTCTGAGCATGCTCCGCCCAGTTCCAAAATGGCGGCAGCGCTACTTCCGGTCTGCTATTTCCGGCCCGGTCCCTTATTTCTCTGACAGCAACTTGGCAGGTATGCTGAGTGGATGGAAGTAGTTCTGCAACCTCGAGGGTGAGGGCCCGCTGCGGTATGGATCTGGGCCCCTCTCAGGTGAGAGATGGGAGAGGAGCATGAGATGGCCCAGGAGGAGTCAAGATATTGGCACTCCAGATATTAGGAGTGTATCTTATAAGTGCAGGCTTGGCAATGGCCCTTTTTATGTAGGTTGTCATATTGTTGAATGTGATTGGTTTAGGTGTGAGTGGGGTAACGCCTGAGTTAGTGAACGGCAGAACAAACGGATCAGGACCGCAATAACTCAAGAATTGCCTCTCTCCTGACCCAGACCCTGAAATCATCCTCTGAGGTCTTTCTTTGTTTGCCTCCAGAGGGTGGCAACACAAGAACGGGGCCTTCTCTACAGTGGCTCCCCATTTGTGGAATGCTCTCCCCAGGGAGAACCGCCTGGCGCCTTCTTTTTACACCTTTAGGCGCCAGGCAAAAACGTTCCTCTTTAACCAGGCCTTTCTCTGGCGGATGCCCTTTCAAATGTGTTGGGGAGACTCAGGGCACCATTGGGTTGCTTTTATTATGTATTTTGTGTTTTTATCCTGCGATTTTAATCTTGTGAACTTCTATGAGACCAGCGGGAATAGGGTGCTGTGCAGGTTTTTACAACAGCCAAAAATTCATGGGAGATGAAGCAATCAATGGCTTGGGGCCCTAATGGTAATGGCTGGCTGTAAGAACAGTTGCTCTGGAAGAGCAACAGGAGAAGGCTCTTGTGGTCGCATCCTGCTGGCATTTGGTAAACAGAATGTTGGACTAAATGGTCATTTGGCTTGATCCAGCAGAGTGCTTATGTTCGTCTGAACTTTGCCCCGTGGGGCAAAACAACCTGTACCAGGTTGGCCCTTTACTTGCATTTTGAACATAGCAGGAGCTGAATGTTCCTTGCAGGCACCTGTCCCTCCCTCTAGCTCCCCTCGCATATAAACATGTTGTTGTTTTCTTATCAGTGTGCAAAGTGCAAGAGAACAGGGCTCATCCAGACTGCCTTTTGTCCTGCGTTTCTAGGCACAGTTTAAAGCTTCATGTCGGAACATTGTGTTTTCTTTTTGCCCTGGCGCTATCCCCGTAAAACCCCGCTGCTCTTTAGCGCTGAGTCGGAACAAACAGCAATCCGTGGGAAATCCAAACTGCCGTTTGTTCCGATTCAGCATTAAAGAGCGGATTTTCCTGGGACATGGAGCTTTAAAGCATGGACGGTGCAACAGGAAGTCTGGATGAGCCCTCATTCTTGGTCAGTGTTAGAAATTAGCCGGGCGCCAGGCACGTTTCGCGACTGGCGTAGGTCCGATTGCAACCACGTGGAGAGCTCTGGTTGCCAGGTTGGCGACTGACACCTCTACCCAGCTGGCCCCTCCTGCTTTCTTAAGCAGGTCAGCAGAAGAGATTATTTATTGCATTTATATGTCACCTTTTTCTCCAAGGAGTCAATGGTTCACCCCACTCCTCAGTTAATCCCTACAACAGCCCTGTGAGGTAGGGCTAAGAGGTTGTGATTGACTCCAAGGTCACCCTGTGAGCGTCATGACTGAGTGGGGATTTGAACCCTGATCTCTCAGGTCCTAGCCTGACACTCTAACCACTATACCACCCTGGCTTCCCAGTGTCCTCCTGCCATGGGGCAGCTCTACAAATTAAGTTGGTAAATAAATACATTATGGGGAAAGCGAAATGTCCCTTGGAGAAGGATCTGAAATATTTCCCCAAACTGCGGCCCTCCAGATGTTTCGGCCTACAACTCCCATGATCCCTAGCTAACAGGACCAGTGGTCAGGGATGATGGGAATTGTAGCCCCAAACATCTGGAGGGCCAAAGTTTGGGGGTGCCTGATACAGAACCACAAAATACACAATAGAAATAAAAACAACACCCCAATAGCCCCCCCCCCATAGAAACACGCTTTTAAAGGGCATAGGATGTAAATCAGATCCCTGGGGTGAGCTTTCCAGAGACGGGGAGCCACTGCAGAGAAGGCCCCGTACTCACGTTGCCACCCTCCAGACCTCTTGAGGAGGAGGCACACAAAGGAGGGCCTCAGAAGATGATCTCAGGGTCCGGGTAGGTTCGTATGGAAAGAGGCGGTCCTTGAGGTATTGTTCTGAAAAAGAAACCTCATTGATTAAATAAAAGGGGGGGGCGCTTAGACATTCCATTGCGGTGACCATAACCTAGGTTTAAGGTGACATTTGGCAATTAGCTTATATATCTGAGTTTCTAACACTGCATCTTGATGGAGAGTCTGGATTTTCTTTGCATCTACCTCAAACAATTTTTTTAAAGCAGCGATCTTGGAGAAATTGGTATGTTGGCTGCACATAGGTTTCCACCCCAGCCTGTTAGTCTGAGCGGCACTGGCTGCGGCTGATTGGGAGTCGTAGTTTGGGATGGCAGAGAAATTCGAATTGCTTCTTATCCAAATGCAAGCTTACATGAGTCCCACTTTCTGAAACAAGAAGCAAAACCAAAAGACACCTATCCTATTGGAATTTGCACTTCTCTGAATTTTGCCAAGCAGTTCTCCCACCAAGTAATGCGTGGCAAACTGCATATACACCGGGGCAGAGTGTGCACATAAATGCACATATGCGTGAAAATAACATATTACAGCAAAAGGCATTATATCGCATGGGGAAATGTGTCTTTGGGGAGAAATTAGCATTAAAATGTGGGTGGATTTTTCAACGGGGGCTTAATTTCCCGCCCACCAACAAACTGCTGTGGAATGGTCAAAAGGCCTGGAAACGATGCCTTATGAGGAACGGCTTAGGGAGCTGGCTATGTGTAGCCTGGAGAAGAGAAGGTTAAGGGGTGATATGATAGCCATGTTCCAATATATAAAAGGATGCCATATAGAGGAGGGAGAAAGGTTGTTTCCTGCTGCTCCAGAGAAGCGGACACGGAGCAATGGATTCAAACTACAAGAAAGAAGCTTCCACCTAAACATTAGGAAGAACTTCCTGACAGTCAGAGCTGTTCGGCAGTGGAATTTGCTACCAAGGAGTGTGGTGGAGTCTCCTCCTTTGGAGGTCTTTAAGCAGAGGCTTGACAGGCATATGTCAAGAATGCTTTGATGGTGTTTCCTGCTTGGCAGGGGGTTGGACTGGATGGCCCTTGTGGTCTCTTCCAACTCTATGATTCTATGAATTTATGAATCACCAACGCAGAATCTAAAGAAAGGGATCTTATCATTTGTGTGCGCTCCGATGGCTGGCTTTATGTCAGGGGTCAGCAAACCTTTTCAGCAGGGGGCCGGTCCACTGTCCCTCAGACCTTGTGGGGGGCCGGACTATATTTTGAAAGGGGTGGTGGTGGAAATCAACAAATTCCTATGCTCCACAATGCTTTGATGGTGTTTCCTGCTTGGCAGGGGGTTGGACTGGATGGCCCTTGTGGTCTCTTCCAATTCTATGATTCTATGAAGCTTTGTTAAATTGAAGCCTTGAAAAATGAGAATCTGATGTTGGCATGTTATTGGCACATCCTCAAGTTGAAAACATCTGGGAGCGTGTCACCTAGGTAGACTCTGAAGCCGGCCTGTAATACCTCTTCGGAGTAACCTAAGGGGGCTTTGGAGAAAGCTTTTTTGGGATGAATCTGGGCAGGAGGCTTAGCCGGTCGGCTGTGATGCCACTTAAGCCTTAAAACAACACAATCCGATTTAGCTTGGCCGGGCAAGGGAGGGGGGCAAAGAGCAATGTAGAAGGGTTCAAGAGGCTGTGTGTTTGTATGCCAGGACAAATCCCTTCTTAGCAAAATGAGTTAATTCTACTTCTGTCTCTCTCTCTCCCCCAGGTGTGGCCTGCACTGTTATCCTCATGTACATTCTCTGTACGGACTGCTGGCTGATTGCAGCCGCGTACCTGGCCTGGCTTGTGTTTGACTGGAACACTCCGAAGAAAGGTAGGGGAATAGCTCAGTCGGTAGAGCGGGGAGACTCGACGTCTCAAGGCTGGGGGTTCGAGCCCCACGTTGAGCAAAAAGATTCCTGCCTTGCAGGGGCACTCCCAACAATACAGTTCCGTGATTCTATGCGTCGAGGTGGAGGCAACAGCGTCGGTGTGGTCCGTATCCCCTGCACACACGCAGAGCGGCAAGTCTGCTTCATCCCAAATCCATTCAAAATTTTAAAGAGGGGAACCCCCTGAAAAAAAAACATGCCGGGCATTGCCATTCCAATGGTCTGTGTGTGCTACGTCTTGTGATTGATTTTGTGGGGTCGGGCTTACTTGCTCCCTCCCCCCATATTTTATTTAAGTTGGCACCCCTGGAGACGATCCAGGGGGCCTTCCTTGGATTTTTGTCCCTTTTTAAAAAGAGCCTGCTTCCCGGGTTCTGAGTCTTCTTCCCTTGACAACTGCACATCCTCTTTCATCAGTTGTTTCTGATAAACCGCTGACAGTTGCTCCATTCTTATTATTTCTTATCCCAAAAGGTGGGAGAAGATCAAAGTGGGTCAGAAACTGGGCTGTCTGGAGATATTTCCGGGACTACTTCCCAATCCGAGTGAGTACTGCTGCGACCTGTTTTTCTCTGGCTTCCAAACTTGCCTTGTTTGTGTGTGTGCTCCTGTGACTGCTAACAACAATAATTTATTTTTTTATACCTTGCCCATCTGGCTGGGTTTCCCCAGCCGCTCTGGGCGGCTTCCAACAGGATATTAAAAACACAATAAAACACTAAACATTAAAAACTTCCCTAAACAGGGCTGCCTTCAGATGTCTTCTAAAAGTCAGGTAGTTGTTTATTTCCTTGGCATCTGATGGGAGGGCGTTCCACAGGCTGGGTGCCACCACCGAGAAGGCCCTCTGCCTGGTTCCCTGTTAGCTCCCTTCTCGCAATGAGGGAATCGCCAGAAGGCCCTCGGAGCTGGAACTCAGTGTCCAGGCTGAACGATGGGGCTGGAGACGCTCCTTCAGGTATACTGGGCTGAGGCCATTTAGGGCTTTCAACCTTTCACAGCTTGATTGGACCCCATTTCTTAAGACGGTGCCTATGGCTCAAAGGCACCTTTTACCATCTATGGGAGGTATGCCAGTTGCAATCTCCCCTAGCCAGTGAGAGCCTGGGCTGTGGAAATAGCATCCACAAGGGCCACTGAAGAACAACCATTGGTTTTGTTCTCCGAGCCTTTTGTTTTCTAAAATGAGATATGGCTTACAAGAGTAGTAGAACCAATTTACTCTGGAGAGTGGAAATGAATGACAGAGAAGACAGACAGCTGCTAATGTTAACCTGAAACTTCACCCTAGAAATCGGGCTGTTTCTGGTGTCCGAAAAATGGGTCCATTTCCCATATTCACGTAAACCTTGGGCTCTTGTTTGGAATGGTTTTTGCTTGTGTGATTATATTGCCGTAACCGGCCCTCACAGCTTAGGTGAAGGACAGGGCGAGAAGTCTTATAAATGAGTAACTACCAGGTGATGTAATTTATTTCAAAATATTTCGTTCCAAAGCAGCCAAAGACAACTAAAAACCAGTTAAACATTGATATTGCAAAAAAACAAGCAAGATCTTATAAACAACAACAAAAATATTTCTGTAGCATCCTTCGTCCAAAGATCACAAGGCAGTTTACAATTTTAAAAAGCCAAAACACATAGCGTAGTAGCAAATGCAAACAACATCCCCTCCTCGTTTAAAAAGCCATAGATTGTTTAATTAGCCAAAGGCCTAGGGGAAGAATTTTCGTCTGGCGCCAGGCGAGCCTCCCTGGGGAGAGCGTTCCAAAAACGAGGAGCCACCACAGAAAAGGCCCTTTCTTGTGTTGCCAACCTCCGGACCTCTTGCGGTGGAGGAACACAAAGAAGGGCCTTAGATGACGATCTCAGGGTTTGGATAGAGAGAGGTGATCCTTGAGGTATTGCAGTCCTGAGCCGTTTTTATAGGTCAGAACCAGCACTTTGAATTGGACATGGAAACTAATTGGCAGGCAGTGCAGTCGGGCCAAGATCAGTGTACAGTGGTACCTTGCTAGACGAATGCCTCACAAGACGAAAAACTCGCAAAACGAAAGCATTTTGCGATTTCAATGGAGACTCGCAAGACGAAGTTTCCTATGGAGTGCTTCGCAAGACGAATTTTTTTCGTCCCATAGGGTGCCTAACAAGACGAAATTTTTTTCCGTCTTGCGAGGCACCCTATGGGAAACCGCACTTCAATGCGTTCCTATGGGAGCCGCTTCGCAAAATGAATTTTTCGCTATACGAAGCGACACGCGGGACGAATTAAATTCGTCTTGCGAGGCACCACTGTAATATGCTCAAACCGCCTTGCCCCGGTGACCAGCTTGGCTTCAGAATTCTGCACCAGCTGAAGTTACCGAACAGCCTTTAGAGGCAGCCCTAAGCATAACGTGTTGCAATAATTTAACCTCAAGGTTACCAGAGCATCTGTCAACCAAAGTTATGTTACGCTTAACTTGCCGATTTTGATAGAAAAGGCTGTTAAAAGGCACAAAACAAGACGGGCTGGTTTTTTGTTTTTTGCTTGCTTTCTTCAGGCACGGTAAAGCCACCTGACCCACGTTCTCTGCCTGTAAATGCGCAATAGAAGGGGCTCTGATAACATTTCCCTTTTCATTTATGTTTGCGATTATTTGTGCTCTTGGCGGTCGTAGGAGACCCTGCTTTCAGTACTATTTATGCTTGCAGATTTCTGGGCAGGCACACTGCTTTGTTTCCAATTGGTGCATGTCCTATAGATTCCTGCTGTAAGCCTCTACCATTTGACACCACAATTTTTTGCGGGGAGGGGAATGCCCTGGTTTTGTAGTGCGCTTGCTCTTTAGCCAGCGGCGTAGCTAGCCGCTCGGGTGCCTGGTGCGGGGGCGTGTCCTGCAGCTGGGGCCGAGGTGATCCGCCCATGGGGCGGGGCAATCCACCCGTGGGGGCGGGGCAATCCACCCATGGGGGCGGGGCGAGCCTCTCTGCCACCTCCCCCTCAGCTGCCCGGTTTTCGCTTGTCAGCTGATCCTAACTCTGCCCAAGTGTGCATGTTTTCAAACAGCTGCAGGCCATGGGCACCTTTTAAGAAACGGTCTTGAGTGTGTCTCTGAGCCTGTAATGCGAGAGGAGACCTTTATCGTATAATAATAATAATAATAATAATAATAATAATAATAATAATAAATTTATTATTTATACCCCACCCATCTGGCTGGGTTTCCCACAAAATATTAAAATACAATGGTCTGTTAAACATTAAAAGATTCCCTAAACAGGGCTGCCTTCAGATATATGCCTTCTTATAAAAGTATTATTCTTGTGATGCAGAGCCTTTTGTTTTTCTTATGCAACAGCAAAGAAAGAAGGCTGTTCAACCAGAAGGATTTTTTTTCTGTTTCTGTTCTTGACGGCTTACCTAGCTATCTGGGGACGGAACAGCAACGTGGGGCTAATGAATTCTTAGGGCACGTAAACTGAGCTGCCGTGGTCAAGATCAAGTTGCCATTCCTAAGCTCGACAAACTTCCAAGACACACACACACACTCTCCTCCATCTCAAGGGGGCAACTTTTCTCCCCATTTCAGTGGAAGTAGCTTGCATTTCTTCTGTTCCGGTGAAGTAGCTTTACATTAATTTTATCTCTCTATCTCTTCCCTCTCCCTCCTCAGCTTGTAAAAACCCACAACTTGGCGACGCACAGGAATTACATATTCGGTTACCATCCGCACGGCATCATGGGGCTGGGCGCCTTCTGCAACTTTAGCACGGAAGCCACGGGCGTGAGCCAGAAGTTTCCTGGGATCCGGCCGTACCTCGCTACGTTAGCCGGGAATTTCAGGATGCCCATTTTGAGAGACTACTTGATGTCTGGGGGTAAGGATGAGAAAACCTGCCGACACAGCACTCTCTCAACACGGCAATAAGTGGCGGGTGGCGCTGTGGTCTAAACCACCGAGCCTCTTGGGCTTGCCAATCGGAAGGTCGGCGGTTTGAATCCCCGCGACGGGGTGAGCTCCTGTTGCCCTGTCCCTTAACTTAGCAGTTCGAAAGCATGCCAGGGAAGCTTCGTCGGATCCGGCTCTGTCGGGCGGGGTGGGGGAAAGGTGAAGGAACGATCCTGCGCCTTTCCCCCACGGCTGCCAAGCCCCATGCCGGCGAGAAGCGGCGAGAAACGGCGGCGGGGGAAGACGTTCCCCCGCCGCCGCGTCTTGCCTGCCTCCCCCGACATGGAGCGCGGCTTCGGACATCCTCCGAAACCACGCTCCATGCCGGCTGTGCGCGGCAACATGCGGCGGCGGATGAAGACGTTTCCCCGGCGCCGCGTCTTGCCTGCCTCCCCCGACACGGAAGGCAACTTGGGATGTCTCTGAAGTTGCCTTCCGTGTAGATGGAGGCAGGTGGGAGGCGGCGGAGGGTGACGGAGGCGAAGCGCGCCGATGGGGGGACGTTTTCGCTGGCTGCCTCCCCCAAGCCAAGGGGAAGGCAGGCGGCAAAACACCCCCGCATTGGCGCGCTTCGCCTCCGTCACCCGGAGACGAAGTGCGCCGATGGGGGGACGTTTTGCCGCCTGCCTTCCCCTTGGCTTGGGGGAGGCGGCCAGCGAATCCACTTCTCCCCCCCTTCTTCTCACGCTACAGCCTTTGTGTTCCGCTGGTCTCTGCCGGTTGCCCCTCACCGGCAGAGACCAGCGGAACACAAAGGGGAATGAGCTGCAGCGCAGAAAGAAGGCAAAGGAAGATCAGCTGAGGGGCGGTGACAGCTGTCAGCGCCTCGCAGCTGATCTTCCTTTGCCTTCTTTCTGTGCTGCAGCTCCTTCCCCTTTTGCTAGAGGACTGCCCTGTAGGTTTTGTGATCGGAGGTTTTTATGGCCACGCTTCGCAAGACGAAGCGGCGGCCATAAAAAACCTCGTCTTGCGAGGCAACCTCCGATCGCAAAACCTATTCGTATAGCGGAAATTTCGTTAAGCACGGCATTCGTCTAGCGAGGCACCACTGTAATAATAATAATAATAATATTTTATTTATTTATACCCCACCCATCTAGCTGGGTTTCCCCAGCCACTCTGGGCGGCTCCCAACCAAATATTAAAAACACAGCATTAAACATTTTAAAAAAACCTTCCCTAAAGAGGGCTGCCTTCAATATATAAAACATTGGTCCGTTCATGTGTATACATTTATTTATAAGAACTTTTTTATGTGGCCAAAGAAGGAAAAAGAACCCAAGGCAGTTTGCAACAAAAAAGAGCACAGATGCCACTGGTTTTTTATATATATATATATTTCTCCTTCTGGTTTAGAAGAGGGGTGGATGTGTGTGTGTGTGTGTGTGTGTGTGTGTGTGTGTGTGTGTAAGATGGAGAAGCTTCTAAACAGGGTTGTTTCTTGCCTGCTAGCTTTGCAGGCTGCCTAGAGCAGTTGGCCGCTTGCTTAGGCCTGAGCCTCTTCACAAGCCACCAGATGGGGACCTGGGAGGACCCTGGTCAGGATTAAAGGAGCCCCCCCCCACAATTGCATGCTTCTTTCTTCCTCTCCCTCACCTTCAGTAGGGAGGCCAGTGGTGTGGAAAGATCTGGAGCACTGCCCAGTCTCTTTGCCCTTGGCTATTTGTATTGGCCAGGAAGGAAACTGACATTTTTTGGGGGTGTGTGTGTGTTAGCATTAGAAAGTGTGGCAGCCTACAGGATCTTTTGTGTTTAAGGAGAAAAGAAAGCAGAAACAGCCTAAATACGCTGTCCAGATTAGCCATCCTCTCGTAAAATCTGCTTCCTGTTCCCCCAAGCAGATGAACTGGCTTGGCTCGGTGAAAAGCATTATTTACTGTTTTTTTAAAATTTACCTGCTGCTTTTCTTTGGTTATTTTCTGTGGCATTTTTGAGCTCTTTTTATTGCGTGTTGCACATCTCCTTTGGACGTGTGTGTGTGTGTGTGTGTGTGTGTGTGTGTGTGTGTGTGCTTAAGACGGTGGATAAATAGCGATAACCACCAACGATTTTGTTGCCCTTTCCTGCAACATCTGGATAGCTCAGTTGGTTAGAGCGTGGTGCTGATCAGTGCTCCATTTATGTATAAGCTAAACAAGCTATAGCTTAGGGCCCCACTCTCTTGGGGACCCCCAAATTACAGGGAAAAACACTGGATGTACATTTCCAAAATATAAGATAAAAAAACAAAAAAACAAAATAAAATCTACATACAGCAACAGTGTTTTGTGTTGTGTAGGCTCCTATGATGTGTAAGTCATGGGCCCCGCCTGCTAGCCTGCTCCCTAAAATATCCCTGGTTTGCTCCTTTCTATATATAGGGTAGGGACCCAGGTGGCGCTGTGGGTTAAACCACTGAGCCTAGGGCTTGCTGATCAGAAGGTTGGCGGTTCGAATCCCTGTGACGGGGTGAGCTCCCGTTGCTCGGTCCCTGCTCCTGCCAACCTAGCAGTTTGAAAGCACGTCAAAGTGCAAGTAGATAAATAGGTACCGCTCTGGCGGGAAGGTAAATGGCGTTTCCGTGCACTGCTCTGGCTCGCCAGAAACAGCTTTGTCATGCTGGCCACATGACCCGGAAGCTATAGGCCGGCTCCCTCGGCCAATAATGCGAGATGAGCGCGCAACCCCAGAGTCGCCCCAGGGTGCCTACATTCTGCATGGACTGGTTGCAAGCATGTGCAAATGGCTTGAGATACCTATTACAGTGGAGTCCAAACTTTTTTCAAAGAGGGCCAGATTTGATGAAGTGAAGGGCCGTGAGGGCCAACCAAAGGGCCCGGCAAAGTTGTTTTTAGGCAAAGTTGTTTTTTAGGATTGAAGTTGTTGACCTTTTTTTTAGGATTTTACCCCAAAGTTGTTGAGCTATTTGTTAGTTTGTTTTTGGATTTTGCCCCAGGAAATAAACTGCCACGGGCCGGATTAGGCCCCCGGAACAGACCTTGTGCATGCCTGACCTATTAGGTCCATAAGTTCTCATATAGCATATATTCAACACAAAAAACAGTGACATATAAAGGGCCCCATTACCTTCAGTAGCCTAGGGCCTCATCAAACCTAAATTCTGCCCTTGTGCTATTCATGCCCAAGGCTGCAGGTTCGATCACCGATGACAGCTGCATATTCCTGCATTGCAAGGGGTTGGGCTATAGCAGATGACACTTAAGGTCCCTTCTACAATTCTATCATTCTCCCCTTTGTCTGAAAGTTCTTTCTCTCTCCAAACGTTCAGGTATTTGCCCTGTGAACCGGGACACCATAGACTACATCCTTTCCAAAAACGGGAGCGGCAACGCCATTGTGATTGTGGTGGGGGGCGCTGCCGAGTCCCTGAACTGCGCCCCCGGCAAAAACTCGGTGACCCTGAGGCACCGGAAGGGCTTTGTGAAGCTGGCGTTGCGCCACGGGTAAGCAGGCGAGAGAAAAACCTTAAGCTTTCGCTGTGGTCAGTAGATACGCAATTGCTTCTCTACTTTTTTTTAAATTTTGAAATCATTTCTATTTGATTTTACCAATACAAAGTTATAAAAATCCAAATATGTATCCATATACGTATAGAGATTTCTCCAAATCTCAGGACTTCCCCCCACCCCCTCCATGGGGGTCCCATTTTAAGCATTTAAAACTGCATCTTCTGCCAAACTCTTAATTTTTATATCAATCCATATTATCCATGGTAAGTGTGACGCTACAAGTTAGATCAAAATCCTGCCAATGTTTCCATCTGCTTGCAGCAGTCTCTTAGATAATAAAAACATAACTTTAAAATAAAGTAATAAGTTATTGTGGCATTTTTGTATTGGATCAGATTGTTTCTTCGGCTTGCCTTGCGTATAGCAATATAAAAAGGAGGTATACACAAACTAAAAGTGATATCAAATGACCTGAAATGCTTATTCCGCTGATAGAGCATGCAAAAACAAAACAAAAAAGGGATACTATTTTCACCAGGGTGGATAAAAATCAATGATTTTTTAAAAAAATAAATAAATTGGATTTTAAAAAATTTAAATCAGATTTTTTTAAAATTTAAATTGGATTTTTAAAACATAATACTATTGGAGGCAAAATCTTTCTAAAGATGCTTTTCTATTCTAGTTACATTTTAGTCCAAAGTCTATTCATCAGGAAATGTTTTAAGTTTTCCATGTGTGCCAAAACTCAGTCTAATTTTTTTTTAAAATTGCTTAACCATATCAGTTAACAAAAATGGATACATATGCTATGATGTTATGGTTTTAGTTAAGTAAATTGTTTAAATTGTTATTGAGGAAATGATTATTTTTCTCCTTGCAATAAAGTACAGCAGAAAAGTTGTCCAAATATAAACAGTTAACTTATGAAACCTCACCATAATTTCATAATGATCTGCCTCTATATATTCCTAACAGCGTAACCAAATCAGTAATTTTCGATATAACTCTGAAAACTGCTCTGAAAATTTGTTATTACAGAACCGAAACCTTCATCTGGTTTGTAAATATTGAGGTTATACCAGCAAGGAATGAGTCTTTCTGCAATTTTTTTTTAAAAAATTAAAAATTAAATCACTGACTAGTGATTTAAATCAGTTTCTGACTAGTGATTTAAATCGTGATTTAAATCAGTTTGATTTAAATCAAATCCACCCTGATTTTCACACCTCTCTACCAGAGCGGATTTGGTTCCTGTGTATTCCTTTGGCGAGAACGAAGTCTACAAGCAGGTGATCTTTGAGGAGGGATCGTGGGGGCGCTGGGTTCAGAAGAAGTTCCAGAAGTACATTGGCGTGGCCCCTTGCGTTTTCCATGGACAAGGACTTTTCTCCCCCAACAGCTGGGGGCTGCTGCCATATCCCAAGCCCATCACCACTGTCGGTAAGGATCGCGGTTGACGGAAGGAAATGCACTCAACCCCTTCCGTTCCGTACATCAGTCTTCGCCAACCTGGCGCTCTCCAGATTTTCTTCTAAACCAGGCACCCCCAAACTTGGCCCTCCAGCTGTTTTGGGACTACAACTCCCATCATGGCTTCAAACTACAAGAAAGAAGATTCCACCTAAACATTAGGAAGAATTTCCTGACAGTAAGAGCTGTTCGGCAGTGGAATTTGCTGCCAAGGAGTGTGGTGGTGTCTCCTTCTTTGGAGGCCTTTAAGCGGAGGCTTGACAGGCATATGTCAGGAATGCTTTGATGGTGTTTCCTGCTTGGCAGGGGGTTGGACTGGATGGCCCTTGTGGTCTCTTCCAACTCTATGATTCTATGATTCATCCCTGACTACTGTTAGCTAGGGATGATGGGAGTTGTAGTCCCAAAACAGCTGGAGGGCCAAGTTTTGGGGTGCCTGTTCTAAACGTATTTGCCTTTTTTGTGCTTTCAAACTGTTTTTACTGAACGTCGCCCTGAGACAAGGCGATGAATCAATTGACGGTGCTCGTTTCTGAATATTGCCCTTTTACGATGTTGGATTTCACTCAGCCTAGAAGCTCCCTCTTAGTGCGGGGGGGGGGGGGGGGGCTCAGCCTCACCGAACTACCGTATTTTCCTGTGTATAACACGCCCCCTATTTTTGGGGACTCAAGAAAATGGGGGGAGATTGCCAAGGGCTTTTGGGGGGGGCATGTTGCCCAGTATTGTTGAGCTTTTTTGGGGGGGGGTGTTTGATGAAAATTGCTCACCCACCGCACCGACATTGGCCATAGCAAGCGTCGCAGAAGCCGCCAATCGACCACCCTATTGCCGCAGTGACAGCCAATCGCAAACAGCAAATCACCCCCCCCATCGCCACTGAGAATCTCCTGCAAACAATCGCCCATCCCCCCAACAAGCCCCAATTTTAAACATTTTTTTTAAAATAATAATAAAAAAAACCTTCGTCTTATACACGGGAAAATATGGTAACTGTGCCTTGGCTCTGCCAAGCCTTGGAAGCATGGAATACCAGTCACTGGAAATCGCAGAAGGCGAAGTGAAGTTACAGGGAACCAGGCAGAGGGCCTTTTCGGTAGTGGCTCCCGCCCTGTGCAATGCCCTCCCGTCAGATGTCAAGGAAAGAAACAACTATCTGACTTTTAGAAGACATCTGAAGGCAGTCCTGTTTAGGGAAGTTTTTCATGTTTGATGTTTTATCGTGTGTTTAATATTCTGCTGGGGAGGCCTGGACAGATGGGCGGTGTATAAGTAATAAATTATTATTATTATTACAGTGGTACCTTGGGTTTACAAGCATAATCTGTTCCGGAGGGCCATTTGTAAACCAAAACAGGTTGTAACCCAAGGCACACGTTCGCCAATGGGGCCTCCCAAAAAATTTGTTCGTAATCCCCCCCCCCAAAAGGGTTGTAATCCAGAAAAAAAAGGTTGCAAACCAGGACATGCACTTCCAGGTTTCACATGTTTGTAATCCAAAATGTCTGCAAACCAAGGTACCACTGTACTGAATTCTGCGTGTGGATTTCCCAGGAAGGGCCTCTGGTTGGCCACTGTGAGAACAGGGTGCTGGGTTTAGCTGGGACTTTGGCCTGATCCAGCCACAGGGATCCTTTTTACACTCTTAACATTCTTAGAATCATAGAATTGTAGACTTGGAAAGGAACCCCGAGAGTCATCTAGTCCAACCCCTTTGCAACGCTTCTTAACTTTTGTCTTGTTTCCCCTTTTCCCGTTTCAGTCGGGGAGCCCATTACCGTCCCCAAAGTCGATAACCCGAGCCAGAAGGAAGTAGACCTTTATCACAGCCTCTACGTCAGCTCTCTGATCAGACTCTTTGACAAGCACAAGACGAAATTTGGCCTGCCGGAGACAGAGGTCTTGGAAGTCAACTGACCGCCACGGGGAGGGAACCGGGGGCTTTTGCTCTTGCGCTTTTTTTGGGCAGCGAGTCGCTTGGCAAATGCGGCGTCAAAAGACAATTCTCTGCCGGAGCCCAAGTTGTTTTCTGTGTGTGTTCTGGTCTGCGAATCAGGGAGGCGAGCGCGGGTGCACGCGTGAGCTTTAAAAAGGATAAAAGGAAAAAAAACAGTTGTCTAACTATCGAAGCTTTAGACCTCGCTAGAAACCATTGTATTTTCTCTTTGGGACAGATCCGCCCAGATCCAGCAATGACACTTGGTTTTTAAGTTCTCCCCGAAGGAAGGCACTTCTTTTGCCTTTTGCTATCTGTTAGACAGTGTCTTTGAGCTCGGAGCAGCCGGGGTAGCTTGGCCGTTGGAAGCTGCACCAAGTCGACTCAAGCTATGGGCCCATGTAGCTCAGCACTGACTGCTCTTTGCTGACGTAGCTCTGAAGGCAGAGAAATTCTTTTCAATTGGAGATCACAAGAGATTTAAGTTAGGAGTTAGCAAGGCGTGTGCTTTGCTGCGGAGCCTGGCTGCCTCCTAAGTTTCGCTGCTTGCAAAACCAAAAGACAGGGTGGGGTGCAAAGCACTTATTTTGGGATGGATGTTTTCCCTGGCCCTGAATGTTATGCTGCCTCCTACTGGTGGCACAGCACAATGCCTGAAAAGCATCCCCAGGGGATTAGAAGAATCATAGAACGGTAGAGTTGGGACCACGATAGTCGGGAACCTTTTGCCCAGTGTGGGTCTCGAACCAGCGACCTTGAGATTAAGAGTCTCATGCGCTGCCAGCGGAGCTACGCATTGAATGTAGCAAGTGTGAACTGACCGCTGCCTCGTTGGCACGCTGAAACAGTTTTGCTGTCTTCGGTGGCACATGGGTTGTGTGTGGAGTTAGACCTCGGCCCTCTAGGCTGAGGACTCTGTGTTGTGAGCAGCCGTGGGGTGGTGGAATACGAGAACCCCTCTATCCGGTGCCCCTGTTTAACCCCCACCCTGTGTGTGATTTTGTGCAAGCCGATGATGGGCTCGTCCACACTGCTGCATGTCACGAGCCTAGAAAGCAAGTGGGCCTGAGTGGTTTTCCATTCGCTTTTCCCGGGAAAAGGCTTCTTTGCCTCTGAATCAGAACCAACAGCAGGCAGTCTGTAGAAAACCCTGTTGACATTGGCTCTGATTCAGTGGTAAATGGAGGGTTTTTCCGGGGGGAAAGCAGGAGTCTGCACAAGCTCTGTGCGTTGCACGATCTTTTCCTTCGTACTGATTTTTACAGCAGAAGGGAAGATGGACCAAAGTGGTTAGGAACAAAGGGAATGAAAGCAAGAGTGTTTTGGGAAGCAAGTCATACCACGGGCCGTTTCTGGATTCTGAATCGCCCATTGCAAGGTTTGCTGTTTCAGCTGGAGAAAGCAGGTTGCTAGTCCTCATTATTCCATAGAAAAGACGGACATTCCACGGGCCGCTCCCTCTGATTCCTGGTTTTGCAAACCCCAGAGCCCACATTTGTTTGTTCTGCAATCCACACTCATTTCTGTGTCCACACTGGGTTTTTCTACCCTTTGCCACTGGTGCTGTAGCAACTCCTATTGGTACATTACTGCTTTTTCCAACATACGTTTTGTAGCACAAGGGGGTTTCTGGTTGAGAAATGCCCCTCCTGAAAGCACAGACAATGCAAATTCTGAGTCTTTCGTCCCATTTCGCCCCCACCTCCATTCATACCAGGCATCCCCAAAGTGCGGCCCTCCAGATGTTTTGGCCTACAACTCCGATGATCCCTAGCTAACAGGACCAGTGCTCGGGGAAGATGGGAATTGTAGTCCAAAACATCTGGAGGGCCGAAGTTTGGGGATGCCTGATTTATACCTTCTTGTGTAAAATGAGGCTGGGAACCAAAGACCTCCTCTGAGAAAGGACCTTGCTGGTCCCCACAAATCTCTCTCTGACTCTTCTCGTGTGGTCTTTCCTGGTGTCTTTCTGCGGAGATCTGGCCCGTTTAAAGACAGCGATATTTTCAAGCAAAATCAAGAACCGTCAATTGGCAGGCGCAACTTTTGTGCTTGGAATGAGCCACAATTACGCTACGCTGTGTGTGTGTGTGTGTGTGTGTGTCTGTGCGTGTGCACGCATGTGCGTATGAGAGAATGACCGGGTTGCGAACGTCTTTTCTACAGTGAAGCTACAGGGAGCCAGCGTGGCGTAGTGGGTAAGAGCGATGGACTCGTAATCTGGTGAACCAGGTTCGCATCCCCACTCCTCCATATGCAGCTGCTGGGTGACCTTGGGCTAGTCACACTTCTCTGAAGTCTCTCAGCCTCACTCACCTCACAGAGTGTTTGTTGTAGGGAAGGGAAAGGAGATTGTTAGCCGCTTTGAGACTCCTTAGGGTAGTGATAAGGGACGCAGGTGGCGTTGTGGGTTAAACCACAGAGCCTAGAGCTTGCTGATCAGAAGGTTGGTGGTTCGAATCCCTGCGACGGGGTGAGCTCCCATTGCTCGGTCCCAGCTCCTGCCAACCTAGCAGTTTGAAAGCATGTCAAAGTGCAAGTAGATAAATAGTACAGTGGGAAGGTAAAGGTGTTTCTGTGTGCTGCTCTGGTTCGCCAGAAGTGGCTTAGTCATGCTGGCCGCATGACCTGGAAGCTGTACGCCGGCTCCCTCGGCCAATAACGCGAGATGAGCGCCGCAACCCCAAAGTCGGTCACGACTGGACCTAATGGTCAGGGGTCCCTTTACCTTTACCTTTAGGGTAGCGATAAAGCGGGATATCAAATCCAAACACTTCTCCTTCCTGTGCTTTTAACAGGTACAGGAGTGGGAGAAAATCATGAGGCTTAGCTTTTCCCTGTTATTGGAGCGCCTAAAAGAGGAAATCCGCCTTCCATCTCTTTGCCCGTTCCCCATCCCAGGGGCCAAGTGCATGCGGCCCTCAAGGCTCCTCTGTTTGGCCCCTAAGACTCCCCCCCAGGCTGTAGCTGCTCTGCAGCCTCATCTCTTACTTTTGCCCTCCTCTAGTTGCCTGGCTGGAGCACACGCATCCTTGACCTCTCATAATACGTCTTGCTTGTCCGGATGGAGAAGTGTGTGTGTGTGTGTGTGTGTGTGTGTTTGTGTGTGTGTGTGTGTCTAGAAACAAGCCTGCTCTACAAAGGTAAAATTCAGATTTGTTGCTGTGTCTGCTGTCGCCTCTGGCCCCGGCTACCACTGGTATAATATGGGGGCAGCTCCCTTCAGTTCCACAGGCTATGAAACAGGTTCCCAGTCCCTGATTTCAAGCTCGCTCTGCCCTTTCTACCTTTATTTCATCACCCACAGGCTTTCCTTCTCCTCCAAGGACCCAGCTCCCCAAAGGTCCTCTGCTCTCTCAAATTATTCCACCCTTCCTCTCCGGCTACCCCATTCGAAATCCCTCCCAAGAACATACCCGTGAAGCCTTTAGACCAGGGATGGGGGGGACCTGAAAGCTGGACTCCATCTCTCATCAGCCCCAGCCAGCATTGTCAAAAAACAGGGACGGGTGGGTGGGTGGGGGGTGCAGTCCAGCGCATTTGGAGAGTCATCCGCAGCTGAAACGAAAATATTAATTTGCTCATCCCACCTTGCCTCCCCCCCCCTCTCCTCCCTCTTTTCCTAGAGTCTTCTCCTCTGCCCCAAGGTCCCACCCACACTATCAATTTAAAGCACATTTATGCCACTTTTAACAGGCCCTTTACCCCCCCCCCCAGGAATCCTGGGAACACTAGTTCAATGTTTCCTAACCTTGTGCCTCCAGCTGCTTTCGGACTGCAATTCCCATCATTCCTGACCACTGGTCTTGCTAGCTAGGGATGATGGGAGTTGTAGTCCCAAAACATCTGGAGGCACAAGGTTGGGAAACACTGCACTAGTTCAGCATGCTGAGCAAACTCTAGTTCCCAGGGTAGCCATGTGCGAACTTGGAAAGTTCTCTGGGGCAGAAAACGTTCCTTTGGCTCGCGTTACTTTGCAAAGGTCCTTTCACCTTGTTGGGGCTGTGTGTATAACCTAAGCAGTTATGTTTCTCCCTAGCTGCACACCTATTGAAAGCACAGGAGTTCTGTTGGTGACCCAGAAATGGAAAAGAGAAGAGTTTAAATTTAGCAGGAACCCTCGAAGATGAAACACTTTTGGGCAAAAACGGCGCACCTTTTAACTCTGAGGATTTCTCTGGCTTTTGAAGAGCGTGGTGATTATGATTCAATTCAGTGATGAATGTATATAAAGTAGCTCTTATGCACAAAGTATTGACTGTTTTTAAATGTTTACATGGATGTTGACTGATGCTTCGTAGAGAAATATATTCAGAGCCCAATGTCTGCATACATCTATATTAAATATATATATACATATATTTAAGCCTATTGCACTATTGCATGTGGAACCTGCCGCCTTCAATTGTGTTAATCATTGAGAAATATCGAAGCTCTTAAAATGTGCCTTTGGGTAACATGGAAAACGGGGGCTTCGGTTCCTGAGTTCTTGTTCCCTTGTGATCCTGAACATGTATAGAGAATAAAAATGCTCATTTCTTTGGGCATTTCATGGAAATACTGTACATTATTAAAAAAAAGAAAAGATTTTTGTACAAATTTATAGAAATAAATGTAACGAAGAAAACAAATGTTGGCTTTTTGCTTGTTCACTGTGCCTTGTTCTAGATGTGTTTGGTGCTACACGTAAAAATTGTGCCATTATTTCTTTAAAAAAATTAAAATCCTGTGAAGCACCTCAAAGCAATTGAACAATAAACCCACAGACAATGAAACCTAGCATAGAACAATTTCATATATGAGGACTATTTAAAAATCCAGTAGAGAGGCTGGTGGGGATAAAAAAAAAACCCTCCACTTAAAAGGCATGTTGGAAAAGGAAAGGCAATAGAGAGAGGGCCTGACATACATCAGAAGGGAAGTGCTGCAATGTTAAGGCAATTTCTGACATATGGAATGGCCCTTCCAAGAAGATTGTTTTTGCAGGAAGGTAAGAAGGTAAGATGGGCCTGTTGATGGGCCCTAAATGGCCTCGGTCCAGTATACCTGAAGGAGCGTCTCCACCTCCATCATTCTGCTCGGACACTGAGGTCCAGCGCCGAGGGCCTTCTGGCAGTTCCCTCGTTGCGAGAAGCCAAGTTGCAGGGAAATAGACAGAGGGCCTTCTCGGTGGTGGCACCTGCCCTGTGGAACGCCCTAACAGATCTCATAGAGGAAAACAACTACCAGACGAAGGCAGCCCTGTTCAGGGAGGCTTTTAATGTTTAATCGATTACTGTGTTTTATTTTTCTGTTGGAAGCCGCCCAGAGTGGCTGGGGAAGCCCAGCCAGATGGGCGGGGTATAAATAATAATAATAATAATTATTATTATTATTATTATTATTATTATTTATTATGAAGAATCCAGCCAATGGCCTATCTAGCCCTGTTCTCAGTGGTCAAGCAGATGCCCCAGCGAGAAACCCACGGGCATGACCTGAGTGCAGAAGCAGATCTCCACCCCTGTGCAGCTGTTCTTCAGAGGCATGGTGCCTCTGTCTGGAGGCAGAACTTAACCATCATGGGCCATTGATAGCGTTCTCCACGAATTTGTCTCGTCCCCTTTTGAAGCCACCCAAGCTGCAATCGATTGATTTATTCTATTTCTATGCTGCTTTTTATTAAGATAAACCCCAAAGCGGCTTACAAACAAAAGTTTAAAAAAATAACATGACGGAACATCACAAATACAGCACAAATTGTATAGAATACTTCACACATCATCAGTAAAACTATCCCAGATAAAACAATTACCATCTATGTAATGCTATTAACAAAGCAACTGAAAAATGAGCTAAGCATCACAGTTACACCAAAAATTGTAGGATTCACAAAGCATGACAGCAATCATATCTATAAAACATTAACAAAATAGCAACGAGACAAACAAAGCCCTGTTGAATTTGTACAAGTGCTCTCCCCTCCGCCATGATTCACAAACTTTCATTCTATTCAACACATCAAAATACATCTGCACCTGGCAGCAACTCCCTTCTGAAGGATACTTGCGATGGAGGGGTTCAGTGCAATGACTCAAACGGCTTTTTATTCAGATCAGGTGTTTTTTTTTTTTTTTACAAAGACCAGAACGGAAAGGTCAGCAACGTGTAGCTGAGGGAGGAGAGGCTGCAAATGGGGAGCTCACCATGATTTAGTAGAATGAGCTAAGCACTGAGATGTGTTTGCGCTGAAGAAGACGGCTTCTTAAAGAAGAGGTGCAACATAGTATAAGCAGGTGCTGCCCTCAGGCGGCTTGCTCTGTGTAATGCCACAACAGGAACTTTTATTCATTCATTAGATTTACACATCAGTAAGGACAGGAAATGGGACGCGGGTGGCGCTGTGGGTTAAACCACAGAGCCTAGGGCTTGCCGATCAGAAGGTCAGTGGTTCGAATCCCCGCGACGGGGTGAGCTCCCGTTGCTCAGTCCAGCTCCTGCCCACCTAGCAGTTCGAAAGCACGTCAAAGTGCAGGTAGATAAATACAGTCATACAACCTCGGTTTAAGTACACTTCGGTTTGAGTACTTTCAGTTTAAGTACTCCGCGGACCCTCCTGGAACGGATTAATCCACTTTCCATTACTTTCAATGGGAAAGTTCGCTTCAGCTTAAGTACGCTTCAGGTTAAGTACAGACTTCCGGAACCAATTGTGTACGTAAACCGAGGTAGCACTGTAGGTACCGCTACAGTGGGAAGGTAAACGGCATTTCTGTGCGCTGCTCTGGTTCACCAGAAGCGGTTTTGTCATGCTGGCCACATGACCTGGAAGCTGTACGCCGGCTCCCTCGGCCAATAACGCAAGATGAGTGCCGGGAAAAGGGACTCGGGTGGCGGACAGGAAAAGGGACTCGGGTGGCGCTGTGGTCTAAACCACAGAGCCTAGGGCTTGCCAATCCAATCCTCGCGTGAACTCGGAAGACATAAGCCTGCTAAGCTCTTACTCTCAGATGCTTGGAAGCCAAGTGATTAATGTGAACAAAAGATGTGAAAACAGACAAGCGCTGCTTGCGAGACGTTTCGTCCTCCAGAGCACAAAATGGCTTGCCCTCCCAGCTCCAGCTTGCTTTGACTGCAGGTGCAGGATTCTCTGAAGCAGGAAAGAGCCGCTACGCAGATGCCTTGCTTGGGTTTGCTGCCATGTGAAACAAGATGGTGCTCGAGATGGGCTCCCGGCCCAATCCGCCAGACCTCCTCTTATGAAGGGCGGTTACTGCTCTTATAGACCCAGGCTGGATGCCAGACACATCAAAGAAGCGTTTCGGTTAAACCCATTGCAAACTTTGTATGAGAAACCAAGTTGGCAAAAACGGAACTCCACAGCGCCATCTGGTGTCACAGTGTTAGAATGCATAAACAACACTTATAAAGTGATTTTTCTTTGCCCATGTAGCTGACACAGCAGCCTGAAAGGGAGTGGGAGACCAAGCATGTTTACCCCATAGAGCTCCATACTGAATACGGCTTCCCTGTTACATAACGGTCTGTCAAGCAGCAGGTAAAAGGGGCGCAGGGAGCATGTGCCCTATTTTTGCAGGGCCCTCCTAGGAGGCCAAGCTAGAAAACAGGAACATGTCACGACGGCTACATGGAAACTCCAGCTTCAGTCCCTGCCCATTAAAAACACATTCCAACATTAAAAACACATTGCAAAACATAATTAAAAAGCATGCTGACAAACCCTCCAAGTGTCCCAATTTTCCAGGGACAGTCCCGGATTTACAGAAGCCAACCCGGATTCTGATTTGATCACGGAATGTCCCGCTTTTCCTTATGACGTCCCTATTTTCACTGGAGAAATGTTGGATGGTATGGAGGTATGAAATCCTCGAGCCAAGGAGATAAGTAACTATGCAACTTTTAGAAGACATCTGAAGACAGCCCTATATTGAGGGTTTCTTTTAAAAAAAATGTTTAATGTTTGGTTATGTTTTTATGTATGTTGGAAGCTGCCCAGAGTGGCTGGGGCAACCCAATCAGATGGGAGGGATATAAATAATAAAATAATGGTTATGGTTATGATTATGGAATAGGACATCCCTAGTTTCATCAGATAAAATTTGGAGGGTAGATACTGAGAGACAGTCTAATAATAAAATAGTCACCATAATACCAGTCACCGCCCACTCACTGTCACAGGAGATCTGTTGTCAAGCTGAAAGGTGGGATATGAAAGAAATGCGGTACTGTATAATAATAACACATGCAAATAATAATATTTATCGACATGATTTTTAAACCCACAATTTATAAGGGGAGTTTCCTTTAAGGAGCAAACATGTTATTTCCCTAGCGCAATGCATTGTGGGCCATAGCATCCCTAAGGCCTTCCTCATTTGTTGCTATGGAGACGGCCTCCCCGCCCTACTTTCGTCACGTGACAAAACATAGAGCACGTGACGCTTTCTTTTCCGCCCCTCCTATTCCATTCCTCCCCCCCCGCCCAGCCCAGAACGCCTTTGGCTTACCCGTCTTTCACTATGATCCCCCGTCGTCCTATCGCGAATGGCTTCTTAAGCCTTCGGTCCCGCCCCTTTACGAGCTCGCCGACCAATGAGGTTCGGGCTCTGACTTCGCGGCTCTCAGGGCTCTTTGACAGAGGCGGCGTTTCCCCCCTTAAAAGCCCCGCATACAAACAGCGGCGTCGCGGACGTCGGATTGGATCGGCGTTGCCGCGGACCAATGAGAACGCGTCGTGGCAAGCCGGAGCCCCGCCCCTCCGCCCCCTTGAGCCAATCAGCGGGCGGCGTGCCTCCGTTGGCGTCTTCCTCCGCGGTTCCCTTGTCGCGCAGCGGTACGGGGCAGGAACATGGCTGCGTGAGGGAGCGAGCTGTCGGTCTCGGATCATTTCGGGCGGTTGAGGAACGTCGCCCCCCCCCCCGCCGTCATCGTTAACCCTTCCGTGCCCGGCGGCGGCGAGGACCCTGAGGGAGGGGGCTCAATGCGCAGGCGCGAAGGCCGCTCCCGCCGGGACGCCCCCCGCGCCCCGCCAGCATGAGCCAGACCGCCGCCGTCCTCCCCCCGCCGGGCCCGGCCTCCCGCGCCCTGCACGCGGAGCTGCCCTCTCAGCAGGTGGGTCTCCGCCTGGGGTGGGGAGGGAAGAGGGGAGTTGTGTGTTCCGCCCCCCTTCCTGGCATGTGCACCGGGCAGGAAGAGGTTAATGGGCCCCGGTTTGTGGAGAAGGGCTTAGCAGCCTTGCAAGTAAGCTGGCGAAAGCGACTCGCTTGCACGGAAAGCGAAGGTTGGCTTGGCTTCAGTCGGCGGAGCAGGAAAGTCTTAATCCCAGAGCCACGGGTTCAAACCCCGCTTTGGGCAATGGGTTCCTACATTGCAGGGGGTTTCGGGCTAGATGGCCCTCGGGATCCGTTCTAAGTCTGCAAATCTGATGGACCCAATTGCTAAATGTTGTGCAGCCCTTCCGTTGGAGATTAATTTGTTCCATCATTGTAGGGTGAAGAAAACAAGGCTGGTATGAATGGAGGCTGCACTTGCCTACTGTACATGCATTTGTGGATAATGTTTCTGTTGGCTTCTTTGCAGTCATAACAGCCTCCCAGACTGGTTTACGACACTCAGAAATAAGGCGATTCCCCCCCTAAGGCTTGCAATTTAAAAGAGAAAACGAAAAGGAAAGCATTTAGAAGTGGGGGGGGGGGGAGGTAAACTCAAAGTGTTCTCTATGACAAGTGGAGATTAAGCAAATTATATATGAAAACGTTGTTTATCTAGCCCACCCACCCCAGCATCTGAAACATTGGGAAAAAATAGGGGAAGGATTGTAGCATGCTAGTAGAGTGTCCTACCTTAGTTTCAACCCATGGCATTTCCTGGAGAGCTGCTTCCAGTCAGTGTGGACAACTAGATGGACCCAATGGTCTGACTTGGTATGAGGAAGCTTCCTATTTTCATGTAGGGCAGGGGTGTCAAACTCAAATTCATCGGGGGCCGCATCAGCAGTTTGGTCACCCTCAAAGGGCCGGTTGTGTCTGTAGGACTATGTGTCCACTCTTTATTATCATAAATTATTGTCACTGCATTCAATTATTACTGTTTTTTGTAATAATGTAAGCTCATTCCCGCCCCCACGCGGATCACATTCCCGCGTCGTGGCGCGTGTGTGGGAGGGGATGTAAACGAGGGAAATTCGAACAAAAGGTGGGGATCGACGGCTTCCGGGGGGGGGGGGCTCAACTAAACCTTCGGCAGGAAGGAGAAAGCCACTGCTGGGATTAAAAACCTGCAGATGGAAAGAGGGCTTCCCTCTCCCGCCCTACGCACACCCAAACCCCGCTAGGCAGGATGCCACACGCTGCAACCCACCCCATGCTTTGGAGAGGGGCAGGAACATGCGGTGCAGCGCCAACTCCCTGCTTTGCTTTTGCATCCTCCTTCCTCAGCGCCAGAGTCCCTTCCCCTCGCGCTGAGGGAGAGCAGCGGATTTCCCGAGGAGGAAGGCGGCGGCAGCCCCAGCGGACGTGCATCTTCGCCTCAGAGCTGCTCTTCCCCCCACCCGTGCTGTTGTCGTCTTCACCGCCGCCTCTCCCTACCGGGACTGCAGGCAGAGGAGGCTTGAAAACCTCCCCCCCCCAAAAAAAATTCCCCTCCCACCTACTCAAACCGCGAGGCGACTCCATCTGGAGCCCTACATCACGAGGGGCTGAGAGGAGGCGGCGGCAGAGCGGGAAGAGCAGGAACCCCCGGGGAGCAGCTCCGCCGGAACTGAGAAGCCAAAGGGCGGCTCGGGGGTAGGGGGCAAAGCAAAAGCCAGGCACCCTCCCAAGTGTCTATGAGGAGAAAACTGGGGAAGAGGGAAGAGAAACCCGGCTCCATCAAGAGAGCGACTGTTGCGCTTCGCCTACTTCCCCCTCAGGCTCACTCCGCGTCCCTTTCGCCCGCTTGCTCGCCCACCTCCCGGATGCAGCCGAGGAGAGGAAGGGAAGCGGCGGGCGGTGGCTCCCCAGTGCCGCCTCACTCGCTCTCGGAGACAACAGCAAAGCCCGCCAAAAAAAAAAATCCAGCGCTGCTCCGTCCCGGCACCAACTTTGCCGGCGGCGCCTGTAGGGCTTTCCTACCTCCTCGGCGGGCTTCCTCCTCCTCCTCCTGCATCTCACTTCCCCATCTGGCCGCTGTGCCACCGCCTCCCTCAGCCTCATTCGAAATTGAAATTCCCTGGCCAAGGCCGTCAGCGCGGCTCCAGCGCCCCGGCCTCCGCCTGCAGCCCCGCCCCCGGTTTTGACCCTCGACCAATCGCAGGCTCCAGAACTACTGTCAGCGGCTATTGTCGGCGGTGGCTACGCAGGCCACATGACGAGGTCTGACGGGCCGGATTAGGCCCCCGGGCCTTGTGTTTGACACCCGTGATGTAGGGCATCTTTGAATGACAGGGTATTTATTATTAAATAAATTATTATGAAGGTATTTTGCCTCTCAGTAGGTGGTTGGTTATGAAAATGTATTTTTGTTTGGATGATGCATGTTCTCTCACCATGCTGCTCCCCCCTTCATGTGGAACATTTTTTTTCTTGACCAAAATTGTTTTCGTTTAGTCGTGTCCGGCTCTTTGTGACCCCATGGACCAGAGCACGATTATAAAGGAAATGAGAGGAGAGCCATTTTTTCTCCCTTTACACTAGCATTCTTTCTCCTCCCTCTTGTTTAACTGACTGGTGTTTTTGTAAAGATCTTGTTGATGTGACTTTTGCGGTACTGTGAAGCTTGTTTGGAAAGGGACACGGAGTTTCAGCAAATCTGCAATTCTTCTGTTTGATGGCTTACCTAAATATAGCATAGTGTGTTTGTAGCTTCAAAGCTCAGATACTTTAAGCTTTCTTTTTGAAGTTCTGCTTCAATCAATGGTGGAAGGGCTTGGTGATCAGTATTCAGTTGGCAGACTAAAGATATCTCTTTTTTCCATTCTGTTGTTTGGAACATGCTTTGTGAAATAGAATCTGCCACTTGATGCCTTCATGCACGCTTTGAGAATGCATGTGTACCATTAAAAGTTTGCCAAGAGAGGAAGTAGATACTGGTCAACTTACTCTGTGATTGATCCCACTTTCTTCCCTTACCTACTCCACAGTTGCAAGGATTTCATTTAAAGCATGGGTGAAGAACCTGTTTCTCTCTAGGTTTTTCTGGATACCAGTGTCTTTCAGCCCTGGCCAGTGTTACATTGGTAAGGAGTGATGGAAGTTGCAGTTTAGTTACATTTGAAGGGCCCTGAGTTCCCTATCCCTGAAACTCGATCTCAGGACGCAATGGAGAAACGTGCTAAGAGGAAGGCATGCTTGGCAAATCCACACCGTGATCAACTCCCGCCTGGAAACCAATGTCCCCACTGTGGAAGGACGTGTGGATCCAGAATTTGCCTCCACAGTCACTTACGGACCCATTGTTAAAATCGTGTTTATGGAAGACAATCTAACTTGGCTATGAGTGATCGCTGAAGAAGAAGAAGATCCTTGATTTAAAGGATTAGGCAGAGTCTCTGCTTTAAATGTTACCGTGTTTCTCACAAAATAAGACACCGTCTTATATTTTTCCTCCAAAAAACACACCGCGACTTATTTTCAGGGGATGTCTTTTTTTTTAGTTAAGCTTTTTTTTATTTTATTCCACTTTTTTATATAAAAAAATAGAGCATAGGATGCATAGGATTAGTCATCATGACTTGATTTCAGAGATAATTCTTCATGCTTTCTGATTATTCTCCTACATTTGATGTTGTTATTATGTATGCAGGCATGGCATTTTTAGGCACAGCACCGAGCCCCGACTGAGCGGGACCCGGCAAAGACAGCAGCGCGCGCTGTGCTGAGCCCCGACCCAGCCGGACCCGGGAGAGACAGCAGCGCGTGGCACACCGAGTCCCGACCCAGTCGGGGCTCAGCGAGGCGCGCGCTGCAGAAGCGCCATGCAGACCTGCTCCCACCACTAACAATATCCCAGTACGTCTTATTTTTGGGGGATGCCTTATATTTTATTGCCTCCAGAAAATCGTGCCATGGCTTATTTTATAGGCACGTCTTAAAATGTGAGAAACACGGTAGCTGCTTGGGTTTTGCTTTCAGTTACAGAACCTCTAGTATCTCCCTGACTATTGCTTATCTTTTATGAGCTCTATTTCTGTGGCACTCAGTTGTTGGCATCCATCTGTCTCGAGTGACAATAAAGTGCGCCTCTGGGGGTGAAACCACCAAAGCAGCACCAAAGTTAGCTCTCCGGGGTGCAAGCCTGGGCAGTATGTATGGAGGTGCTGGGCTGCCCAGATGACAAAGCCTACGCACCTCGGCCTTGCTGATGTGGTCCAGAGCATAGCAAGACATTTGGCGCCAGCAAAATGTTGGGCCTCCTTCTGGCGCCATCCAACTGCCTTAGGGGCTTCACTCTGGATTTGTGTAGGGTTTGCTCCTTAGCCTTTTCTTCTCCTGAAGATAACCTGCAAGGCAGCTAGCAGAGGATTAGGATAATAGTTTTCCTCCTTCTTCTAGATAAGCTACCTTCCCAGGTTGATGAACCCCAGCTACCCCTCACTTCCTTCTGCAGTGTGTGCGGAAACTGTTGGGAACAGAAACCACCTTCTTCACCCACTGTTGGTCTTGTCTGCTCAGTTTGTTGGAGCCTGTCTTCACAGGCAGGGGAATTCCCAAACCCACTGAAAGTTTGAGACCCATTGGCTTGCCCTCACTTGGTTTAGCTGGACAGTCGAACCATTCCTAGGGTGTGTGGCCGCTGTTGCCTACTGACAACTTCTAGGAGCCACAGGTGAGAGCTGAGTGCAGGGTGGGGACCAAAGGTGGACAAGCCACCCCAGAAGGAGCCCACCATGTCTCCTACCAGTGGCACTACTCCTCCCTTAACACCCCACTCAGTAGCTGCTTGGTTGATATCTAGTTCTAACAAGAACAAGCTGGAATTTCTGGGGCAGGAAATAGTTATAAACAGAATAAGAAATTGAAAATATCATAACATCTTCAATTGGCTATTAGCATATTAACCTTGATGCCCACTTTTGTTTACACTGCCAAGCAACAAACCTCTACATTATTAAAAGTAGTGAAGCATTAGATGTGTGTTTATATTAAAATGAATGTGAACTTCTGAATCTTCGGAGGTAATGAGGTTCTTACAGGTCTTGGTCTTTCCTATTGGCTGTGACTAGGCAGCCTAGTGGAACAAATAATCCCTATAGCCACAATTCCCCTTGGAAGGATTTCAGTAAAAATGTTGGGAGCAGTCACGCTGCTGTCAGTTGATCTCTCAGAAGTTGCAGAGCTGCTTTCGGATGCTTGTTTGACAGATATCATGCATTTCTACTTAAAAACAACCCATTCCACGGCTGTTTTCTCTTAGTTCTGGTTGAAATGATCACAAGTCTTTGAAGATGGATCTCTAAGGTTTATTAACACATGTGGTAGCCATGCTATAATCAGCCAGCCCATGCTAACTTGGTTCTGAGAATGCTTAAAACTCCTAAATTTTACGCTCCGCTGTACAAACTGGATGGTGGAAAGTTCATTTCAAATACTTGAACACAAGTACTTATAATTGCAACACCACTATACTACACACAACACTGAGATATGCTGACTTCAAAGGTAGATGCAACAGTGTAAATATACAACAGTGTAAATATTTGAGATCTCCATCAGCTTCAACCATGGACCATGAGTAGTTCTTGCACTCAAGCAAGTTAGCTTTCTGCACTGCCTCAACATTTCAAACTGATGTCTGAAAGGAAAAGTGTTGCCTGTTATGTAAAAACCAGTACAGGTAATGGGAAAGAGAATACTGCTTGCATTAGAGTCATTTACTTCTGGTTTTTGGTTTTTTCCAGTTGTGGATGGAACATGGTTTCTTGCATGTGGCAATGGGTTTCATGTCCTGAGTACCTGTGGGGATTACATGACTGTCTATTATAGAACTTGTTGTTGTTTAGTCATTTTGTCGTGTCTGACTCTTTGTGACCCCATAGACCAGAGCACGCCAGGCACTCCTGTCTTCCACTGCCTCCTGCAGTTTGGTCAGACTCATGTTTGTAGCTTTGAAAACACTGTCCAACCATCTCGTCCTCTGTCGTCCCCTTCTCCTTGTGCCCTCAATCTTTCCCAACATCAGGGTCTTTTTCAGGGAGTCTTCTCTTCTCATGAGGTGGCCAAAGTATTGGAGCCTCAGCTTCAGGATCTATCCTTCCAGCGAGCACGCAGGGCTGATTTCCTTCAGAATGGGTAGGTTTGATCTTCTTGCAGTCCATGGGACTCTCAAGAGTCTCATCCAGCACCATAATTCAAAAGCATCAATTCTTTGGTGATCAGCCTTCTTTATGGTCCAACTCTCACTTCCATACATCACTACTGGGAAAAGAACTAGATATCTCTAAATTGATATAGGCACAACTCTTGTGATTTTCTGCAGATATTGTTGTGGCTATTCAAGGATTGCAAAATCGTTTGGCAAAGGGGTTCCATTCTTGTGGTCAGCAGGTTGGAGCAGGAAACTAATTGTCTGCTTAACATGGTAGTTAGAGCTTTTCATTTCTTTGTGTATGTGTGTTTTTAATAAGCCCATTAGTTTTAAAACAGGGTAGAACTTTTACCTGTCAAGTCCTCCTTTTTGTCTGGTGGTTGTTGGATAACAAGACTTTCAAGATGTCATGTTGAAAGTGTTGGTGCACATGGAAGAATAGTAAACTTTGTATTCTTGTATCTAGGGAACTTTCATATCCCCTTATTTTTTCAGTTAACAAGAAATGAGATTTCATTCTAAATGCCTTCTGCTTGGCTGGAAATTGGCCAGTTTACTTATTTAACTTTTGAGTCCTGTAAATTTCTTCAAGCCGTTAGCAGGTTTTGGACCAGAGGAGGTTTCTTTTAAAAACTTAGCTTGTAGCTATGCCTGGAGCAAAGCACATTGATACTGTAGTTTTCTCCAACCTCACTGTTGTATGATATCCAGACTTGTTTTGTTTTGTTTTCTGGTGTTTGTGAGGACAGCTGTCAAACTACATTGTAGGCCACAGGGAAAATTGTGTGGTTTGGCATCTGGGCAAGGGACTGTTTTTGACACAGGAAGGTGTGGGAGGCTTTTGAAATCTGTGGAATATATAAATAAACTCGTAGCTTTCTGCTAAAGCAGCTTTCCTAACTTTTCTATGAGTAGAAAGTACGGTAGGTATGACGTCCATACATACCACTTTCATTTCCCCGCTAAGGTCTTTGCTTTAACCCATCTAGATGGGCGGAGTACAAATAATAAATTAGTATTATTAATTGCACTAATATTTGCATGTGAAAAATGTGTAGCACAATCCTAAGCATGCTTCTACTGAAGTAAGCCCCACATATTTAGGGTTGCATTTTGCGATAGTTCCTGCAAAGTGGAGTTAGCATTTTTGAAAGCAAAAAGTGGACATTGCCGCCTTTCTGGCGAGAGGCTTCTGGCAATCCTAGTTTAGAACTGCAGCATCTTCTGTGAGTTGAACTTTCCTGCCAGTTGTGCTTTATCTCTTGGGGCTTATTTGTACTTCTGTTCCTGTGGTCTGTTAAGAGCCCCGGGATTTTGAAAGAAATAGCTGGGGCAGTGTTAAAAACTCAGATATATCAGCTAGGTGCCAAATACCTCCTTAAGCCAAGGTTACAGTCTCCAAAACGGAATGCTTAGTTGACATTTTGGGGCCAGGAGGCTCGAAAGTCGTATTTTTCAATTAAACTTCTTGGTGCCTGAAATCCATTCTGATTGTGCAGATAAAATATAATGGATAGAATTCTACAGGATGTGTTGCTAGTGTGTGAAAACAGTCAAGAACCATGAACCATGCGCCTTCACATGGTGGAGACATGGCATCTTCACTTGGTTGCAAGTTGCCAATAAAGGTAAAGGGACCCCTGACCATTAGGTCCAGTCGTGACCAACTCTGGGGTTGCGGCGCTCATCTTGCTTTATTGGCCGAGGGAGCCAGCGGGTCATGTGGCCAGCATGACTAAGCCGCTTCTGGCAAACCAGAGCAGCGCACGGAAACGCCGTTTACCTTCCCGCCAGAGCGGTACCTATTTATCTACTTGCACTTTGACGTGCTTTCAAACTGCTAGGTTGGCAGGAGCAGGGACCGAGCAACGGGAGCTCACCCCATCATGGGGATTTGAACCGCCGACCTTCTGATCGCCAAGCCCTAGGCTCTGTGGCTTAACCCACAGCGCCACCCGGGTCCCTGTAAGTTGCCAATAGTCAGGTGCAAAGTCCCCCTAGCGAATTTTGAGTGCTGAGTTGGAGAGGACTTTGCCGGTTTCCTTACTTCTTTCTCCAGGGGAGAAAGCAAATGCCCCAACATGACTCATATACTGCAGCGGCCAACACATCTGACACTAGTACGGTATGAGGCTTCTGGTTGTTGTCTAGCACTATTCATGAGGAAAAATGAATAGAAGGAGTTGGCTACTATGATGAGAAGTTTGATTATTAATTCAATTGAAACTTTTATCAGCAAACACCTATACAAAGTAACAGTTACACTTTTTCAAAGCTGCGTTGTGAACAAAGAAAGTTCAACAAGAATGTTTAGTAGCAAAAGAATACAGTAAGTGTCATTTAAATAAAGCTATTTTCAGTTTGTCTAGACAGTTGTCCTTAATTCCAGGAAATAAGTTCTGCAACTCTGCAGGATCAAGTGGTAAAACTGGGTGGCATGATTTTTGCCTTTCTTATGTAGTGACTATGAAGACATTTTGGCACAACATAAAAGCACGAGAGGGAGCTTAGCATCGTGGCCTAGGAATTCTTTGTGATTGCAGTGGGGAAACCTCTGTGCCTTTAGGAATGGGGACCTTTGTGTGCCAGTGAGAAGCAGGTTCCCTGAATTTGGTTGGTGCATTCTGGTCTGTCTACCCTCCTTCCTTTCAGATAGTGTTTAATCAAGAGGTGCCAGGGTTGAGCTTAGCTGGAATTCATAACCCACTTCAGCAAACTGGGTACCAATTGGTGTACTGTACTTCTGCATACTTGAATCCCTAGAAGATCTAAATATTCAAATTGTGTTGCCTTAAAAGTTGTTGGGTTGGAAACTTGTTTTGGACAACTTAAAACAAACTTTTGAACAGTAATTGAGGTCTTCAAATAAGCAAGTATGGTAGGTACCGTGTTTCTACAAAAATAAGACACTGTCTTATATTTATTTTTCCTAAAAAAAAAAACACTATGGCTTATTTTCAGGGGATGTCTTATTTTTTTCCTCCTGTCGCGGCCGGCATTGCTGCTGTGCCCATCACTATGCCTTATTTTCGGGGTATGGCTTATATTCCTTGAATGCTTAAAAATCCCGCTACGGCTTATTTTATGGCTACGTCTTATTTTCGGAGAAACAGGGTAGGCTGTAGTAGTGCTGTTCAGGTAAAGGTAAAGGGACCCCTGACCATTAGGTCCAGTTGCAGACGACTCTGGGGTTGCAGCGCTCATCATGCTTTATTGGCCGAGGGAGCTGGCATACAGCTTCCAGGTCATGTGGGCAGCATGACTAAGCCGCTTCTGGCGAACCAGAGCAGCGCACGGAAACGCCGTTTACCTTCCCGCTGGAGCGGTACCTATTTGTCTTCTTACAATGTGATGTGCTTTTGAACTGCTAGGTTGGCAGGAGCAGGGACCGAGCAACGGGAGCTCACCCTGTCGCGGGGATTCGAACCTGCCGACCTTCTGATTGGCAAGCCCTAGGCTCTGTGGTTCAACCCACAGCGCCACACGCTTTGTTGGTAAATCTGCTCTATAATTCTCATGTCCAAACCTTCTATAACTAATTTAGAAAAATCACACGAAGAGATTAAGGCTAAATTGCCAAATTCTCAGCATGCACTGTACATTAGAAATATTCTAATAGGCAATAAAATTAATCAGGATATGAAGCATAATGAAACTAATACGTGCAAAGAAGGACCAGTTGAGAATATTAATATCCATGGCAACACTGGCTAATTTGTTTTTCTGCAGAGGCAATCACATTTGCACATCAAACAGAAGACAGAATAGATAATGTTCCAGAATAATTGCAGCTAAACCATGCTGTACTACTTAGCTATTTGATAACCACAATTTGTGCCTGTAGAATTTCACCATGCATTGTTCCAGTCAGACTTCAGATTCAGGCACATTTCATGGTGCTACCGTAGTAGTTGTCAGAGTGATAGGGAAGGTTTATCAATTAGTAACTTGGGCAGCTTAAATATGTCAGTCTTCTGGTGTGGTGTTAGTCATGGATCAATTGCAGGCTCAGATATTCTCCAGGCTTCCCTTGTCCGGCATCCGCATCCATCGAGTGCAGAAAGAACTTTTTGTATTGTGTTTACGAGGGCTGAATTACAAAGAAAGTGCTCCGTCTTAACTTTTCAGCTTCAGGTCCTCGTAGCCTGCCAAATGGTGACTCTTGTGCAATATGAACAATACAGGGGAAATGCCTGGAATAATCTGATACTTGAAGGCACAAATTGCCAAAGAAGATACCCCAGGAGCTTCTCCAGCACTTATTTTGTAAGCCTACACGCTGCTTCTGGAATCCTCTTCATGAGGTTATAGCAGTTCTGAGTTCACCCTCTACAGATGGTACACCCCACCAGCTCTCTGAAGCTGGGTAATCCCCCTTCTGTTATTCTGGAACACTTACCTGTAGTTGAAACCTGGTGGTGCAAAGAGAGGACAGAGTAGTTCAGGAAATGGTTTGAGGAAGTGGCAACCCTTGAAAGGAGAGCTTTGAAGTGTAGGTAGGGGATCAGCTTGAGGGGCTGAAAGGGTGTGCACTGCTTATGTGACATTCCTCCAGGCAAAAGTGAAAAGAGAAACGGGATTCCACCTAAACATTAGGAAGAACTTCCTGACAGTAAGAGCTGTTGGGCAGTGGAATTTGCTACCAAGGAGTGTGGTGGAGTCTCCTTCTTTGGAGGTCTTTAAGCAGAGGCTTGACAGCCATCTGTCAGGAATGCTTTGATGGTGTTTCCTGCTCGGCAGGGGGTTGGACTGGATGGCCCTTGTGGTCTCTTCCAACTCTGTGATTCTATTCTACTCTGTTACTTGTAGGTCACCAGTTGAGCACAGCCATATTTAGACAATGGCCGGAGACCACAGAGAGAGAAGGCATTCCTATCCATATTGTGCTTCCTTGTGTGCAGCGTCTTTCAGGTGATACCAGGTGTGCAGGGATGTGTGTGAAACGCTAATCTTTCCCTACCAGTATGGAAAGTAACACAACAGCTGAAGGAGGTAGGGGAAAGTGACTGTGGTACAGTGCTGTTGAAAAAAGCTGTTAATTTCTCTTAGCGGCTCAACCAGACTTCCTTCTGTGCTGTGTTTCTAGGCACAGGTCCAAGCACAAGTCCAAGTGGGATTTTTTTTTGTTGTTGTTCTCCTGGTGCTTTCTCTGGGAAAACCTGTGTTATACCGCTGATTCAGAGCAAACGGCATTCAAATTTTCCGTGGGCTGCCGTTAGCGTGGTAAAACATGGACTTTTCCTGGGAAGGGCGGTGCAAATGGAAGTCTGGACGAGCCACTACTCTGCAACATCCTGGTGGTTCCGTCCTTGTGTACATAGAAAACAGAGACAAAATAGTTCTTCTGCTCTTTGACTTACTTCAGCTTCAGTGTTGGTTTGTGAGATGCACCCAGGGGTGGCTAATGTTTTCAGTAAATGTGCAGGAAGTCAAGTCCACTGGGGCTGAGAGTGCTGCTCTGATAATTGGCACGATGCTTTAGTCTAGGGTTGGCTGGTGTGGTGGCCTTCTGATGTTGCCTCACTACAACTCACATCATTCCTGGCCCTGATAAAGAATGTTTGGCAACTATTGGGTATGGTTGGTGGCACTCTTGAGGAACCCTAAGAAATCTGAAAACCTGTGAGAAGTTGAAATCCTGTGCTTCTGTACGTTAAGGGAAAATTAGAGATCAAAGAGGTGTACGGTGCTGTGAAACATACTGAAGTTAGGAGAATAAAATTACGTTTTACTTGGATTAAAATGCAGTTTTTACATGTTGAATGGATTCTGTAAGGAAGACTGTCCTAATTTTGTTATAATGTACGTTGTGCATTTTCATCATCATGTTGCCACTTCCATTCTTAAAAATGTGTTAATGTTTCTTTGCAGCGGCGTCTTCGTCACCTCCGGAACATAGCAGCGCGGAACATTGTTAATAGGAATGGCTATCGTCTCCTGGACACCTACTTCACTCTTCACTTGTGTAATAATGCAAAGATATGTAAAGGTACATGTAAGCCAATTCCCATAATTTCTCTCTCTCTCTCTCTCTCTCTCTCTCTCTCTCTCTCTCTCTCTCTCTCTCTCTCTCTCTCTCTCTGTCCTTATATGATCTAATCACAGCTTCCCAAACTTTTCATGTTGGTGGCACACTTTTTAGACGTGCATCATTTCACGACACAGTAATTTAGTTTTACTAACAAGCCGGAGGTTAAAGTAACCCCTTATAAGAGCGTTCGCATGACACACCCACACACTGCAGCCGACATGCTAACGTGCCGTGGCATATGCGGTAGTTTGGAAAGCTCTGCTCTAGGTTGATGCTTAGGCTGAAACTAAATAGCATGGTGATGTTTGCTGGTGCAAATCCGTTCATGTGACATGATTGCAGCATGAATCGCACTTTGCAAGGGGCAAGCAAGGAAATAAAAGAGGGAAAATGACTGCTTTGTCCATCACAGGCCAGGGGAGAGCAGGAGAAGGATGTTTGGGATGGCTGGTTTCAGCGTCTCTTGTTCCTTATCTCTTGTTCAGTTTTGGCTTGACATTTATGGACCACCCTGTCCACTTGGCAGAGCTAGAGTTTGAATCTTGGTCCCACAAGGCCAAATCTGATTCAAAGGGGGAGGGAAAATAAGTCTTGCTATGTGTGTCTATGTGTTCCTAGGGAGTCTGGGCTAGAGAAAGTATAGGAACTTCCTGATCAGTGGCGTTTTAGACTTTCCTAAACTTTGAAAGAGAAACTTTTAAAAAACTGAAATCCTTCAGATTCTGCTCTGATAGAATTCTGTACTTTGCAACTTAAGTCCGTTTTCCTAACCTCCAAGAAACCTTATAGCTTGATCGCTCTCAACAGCCATAGTACAGTAGTAGCTACAAAAGGATTAACAGATGTCCATATACCGCTTAGTGTACGATGTCTTTGGGTGTTTACATCTTCTGTTTCTGTGGTCTGATCTCCCTGCCTCTGTATACTGGCAAGTAGATGAAAGGTCATCAAGCTGTTGCAGGCAGCTGCAATTCGCTTTCCTGGCTGCTGTGGACACAAAGAATTTATGCTGTGCCACCCTTGTGCCTCTGACCTGTCCCCAGACTGTGGCCAGTCTTTCTTAATAATTTTCTAAGGTGCTTATCTCCATGGTAGCTAAGCTTTGGACTACCATTAAGAATCCAGAGTATGACCTCAGTGCTTGCGTTCATAGTCTTTGCCTCTGGATTCTGTGGCAGGATTGAGGGCTAAATATTCCCGCTCACACCAGCTCTCACACTGAAGAACTAAAAGATAAGGGACACATGCTGCTGAGGCAGCCACCCTGCCAGTTTGTCTTTTTGAAGAGACTCTTCCTGAACAATCTCTTCAATTCAGGGTGGAGGAGCTACTTTTTTCAAAGCCTCAAAAACGATACTGACGTGAAGCTGGGAAATCATTCCAGGGGCTGTTCCTCTTGGAATGCTTACTTTAAATAGTATTTGTAGAATACGTTGCAATGTCATCGTTTGACATTTTGGATAAATTTGATTTCCCTCCCCCCCCCTTCCTAAAATAAAATAAAATAATGTAGCATGCTTATATTTGGAGTTGAAAATATTCAGTTTCTCCACATGGAAAATGTAAATGTTTTGCTCAGAAAATGTAGAAACAGTGTACGTTTCGCCTAGTAGTGTCAGGCTCACTTGTTTCATTATAAACTCCCATTTTTATATTTATTTTTGCAGGTTTTCCCATTCCCACAATTAGGCATGTGGTAAAATAGCATGGTGCAGAGTGTTGGACCTGAAAGAGCTCACTTCAGATCATATCTCGGCCATGCACTCACTTTAACTCAGGCATCCCCAAACTGCGGCCCTCCAGATGTTTTGGCCTACAACTCCCATGATCCCTAGCTAACAGGACCAGTGGTCAGGGATGATGGGAATTGTAGTCCAAAACACCTGGAGGGCTGAAGTTTGGGGGTGCCTGCTTTAACTTGTGGTTCCTTAGAGCAGTGTTTCCCAACCAGTGTGCCTCCAGATGTTTTGGGACTACAACTCCCATCATTCCTGACCACTGATCTTGCTAGCTAGGGATGATGGGAGTTGTAGTCCCAAAACATCTGGAGGCACACTGGTTGGGAAACACTGCCTTAGAGAACAACGATGGCTTTATATTACCTCCAGCATCGGAGACAGTGTGCTCCTGAACACATAGCTGGCATGCACACGTGGGAGGCATCTTTCGCCCTTTTTCGTGGCCACTGTGAGAACAGAATGCTGGACTAGAGAGGCCTCTGGTCTCATTCAGCAGAACTGCCCTAATCCATATTTACTCTAACCACAGTCCCCCTGTGTAAATGGGCCTTTCTCCTAGGTAAATGTGTATAGGTTTGCAGGTTTAATCTGTCACATTTTAAAAAAAAGAATGTGACAAAAGCATGTAGAGGTTTTTGTTCCTAGTAGCCAAATAATTTTAGTTTAAACCAACGTCTGGCTGAAGCAGATGAACATTCTTCACTGCCTTCCTTCTGGAATTAAAGCCAAGCAACTGTTCTGCAGTAGTATTTAAGTTTGCAGTCCAGTAGACCTAAAATGAACCTAATTCCAGTGCTCTCTGCATGCGTGGCTAATTTTTTTTATTTTAAACCTTGGCATTTGCAACTCCTGAAATGTATTTGTAAAAGCGGACTCTCACTTAGGCTGCTAGTGCCCCCCTTCCCCATCCACATTGAATCCTGCAGGTTTGTCTGTTTGCAGTGTGTTCAGCGTGCCATTTCCTTTCGCTTTTTGGTGCCGTCATAATGTGGCAGTGATAGATTTTCTGGCTGCATGTGCTTCCCATTCCCCTTGCCCATGTTTCCCCTAGCACCATGTTCCCCTTCTTTATAGTCAGGGCAGCTTATTTTCCATAAGGGTCATTCATTATTATTTTGAAAAATCCTTATCAAGTTTTCCCCAGAATAAAAAAAAAAATTGGTATGCGAGTTACCTTTCATACAAATATGAAAATCACTTTCCATAGCACAAGTACCTGCTCTGTATCCCAGACCTGCACAGTCTGACCTCTAACACTCTCTTTAATTTTGTTTCCTTTTTCTAGAGTTTTATAAGAGTGAAGTGATAAAGAATTCCCTGGTAAGTTGCCTTCACTGTGAGGCTTCAGCAAAGTTCCAGATTAATCTTTTCTCCAAAATGTCTAGATATTTGAGTGAGACATTGTTCAAACTGTCTCAATGTTTCCATTTGGCATTATGCGCAAGTTGGCAAGCTGTGTGCGTTGCTGTGTTAAACCGGAGACTGGCATTAGTTTTTTTTAAGGCAGCTGAACAAGGCTTTGTTTCCTGCCATGTAAACACAGAGCTGCTTCTGGCCAGAGTTGGAAACAGTGTGATAACTTGTGATGAACTTGTGCATGTCACACGGAGTGATCTTCTCGCAATCTCTTCTCTTATCTGCCCTTGGATTTTCCTTTATAGCTGAATATCATAGTGATGTCAAATGATTGATAGGCCCTGCTCACCAATTGGAATGTCCCACCAAGGCTGGAGGAACCCGGGATGCTGCCTACGTGCCAATCACATCCAATTCACCACCTATATTCAGGGAAAAACCAAAACAAACACAAAAATAGGCCCCAGAGGGGAAAAAAAGCATGCTGTCTTCCCTTTCCCTCCCCTGCCCATCAAAGTGTTGGTGCTGACCTTTAAAGCCCTAAACAGCCTTGGCCCAGTATACCTGAAAGAGCATCTCCGCCCCCATCATTCTGCCTGGACACTGAGGTCCAGTTCCGAGGGCCTTCTGGTGGTTCCCTCGCTGCAAGAAGTGAGGTTACAGGGAACCAGGCAGAGGGCCTTTTCGGTAATGGCACCCGCCCTGTGGAACGCCCTTCCAACAGATGTCAAGGAAATAAGCAGCTATCTGACTTTTAGAAGACATCTGAAGGCAGCCCTGTTTAGGGAAGTTTTTAATGTCTGATGTTTTGTCGTGTTTTTAATATTCTGTCGGGAGCTGCCCAGAGTGACTGGGGAAACCCAGCCAGATGAGCAGGCTGTAAATAAAACATCATCATCATCACCATCATCATCATCATCTGTTTCCTCCTCTTCACCTACCTTAACCTGCTTCTTTCAGAGCATTTCCCCTCCCAGTTCTCTTTCTGCTCTAGGGTCTATCTCAGCGTAGAAAACTCGAGAGTTTTGTGTGTGTGTGTACTGCAGAAACTTCACGGGCACTGGAAACTTTCATAGACACCTTTGCACTGCTCTGTTGGGGCTACTAGATTGAGCACATTCTTTTAAAAACATTGGACTAAATGAGTCAACGGTCTGGTTTAGTATAAGGTAGTTTAATTCATGGTCAGATAAAAGCATGAACATTTTCAGTATACTGTAGGTGTCTCTCTCTTTTCACAACAACAGAATCCAACATGGCGGAGTCTTGACTTTGGTCTTATGCCCGATCGCCTCGATACGTCCGTTTCCTGCTTTGTGGTGAGGATATGGGGTGGCAAGAATGACACCCATCAGCTGCTGATAGAGTGGAAAGTCAATCTCGATGGACTCAGATACGTGGGCCAGCAGGTAAAATAAAAACATGCTGCTTTTACCATGGGTTGGCTAGTTAGAGAAAGTTTCAGCAGACATCTGTTCTTGTTGGGCTGGCTCAGCAGATCACTAAGTATCGTTTTAAGTTAGTAAATGGTGGACAAAATTGAAATGGGACAGTGAGATTCTGTTGCTCATCTTGACAACTGACCCTCCGCACTGGTGAATGGTTGACTCACTCATGGTTCAGTAATTTTACACTTTGCCAGGTTTCAAAAGAATTGCCTTCGTGTTTACTGCAGTGTTTTGTATCTTCTTTTGAGACTAACCTTTTAGGTTTTGTTTTTTGGATTTAGCTTTTGTGAAGTAGGCTCGGACCCAGGAAAACCTAGGCTGCAATTTTTATTTCTTTTTAGTCTTTTAAGTTGCCACAATACTTGCTTCTGTGTTTGCATTTTGTGAAATTTGGTCCGGGAAGTGAATCTCTGGGACCATATTCCACATTCCTCTCCTCTGTTGGGCAGATGGTGACCTTGGATAACTGAAGGAAGTCTGTAAAACTGATTATTCCTGTAATGAATGTTACCTTAACTGCTAGGAGAACGAATGAAATTCAAAATCAAGTACACTGAATCTATGGCACTGTTTTAATTAACAGATACATGCTCGTAGCCCAAATGAAATTATTTTTGGGCTGAACGATGGCTATTATGGAGCCTCATATGAACAAAAGGTAAGGATACATATATTGTATATTTCATTAGTGTTGTATATAGGCTTCAATTTTTCACATGGGTGCCACAGGTAAGCCACAGATTGGAACCTACATAGTAATCCCTCCAGGGAAGACCACCTCAGTTACCATTAAGAAATAAGTCTGGTGATTTGGCATGAATATAACAGCAGCCTCTCTGGGTGACAGCTCAGAGAGCTAAATACTGTATTGGCCTGAATATAAGCCTCACTCTCCCCCCCCCCCCAAAAAATTCTGACCGTGAAAAGTTAAAGTGTGGTGTAAATTCGCAGACATACGGTAAAACGGAACGGATGTGAGTGCCTGCGGAATTTTAAGGGAGCTGCTTATATTCTGGTATTCTCTCCCCCCCCCCCCCGGAATCTTAAAGGTGTGGCTTATATTCAGGTGTGGCTTATATTCGGGCCAATACGGTATTTCTTACAATTATATGTGTGATGGCTACTGGATAGAGGTTTCTACCTGAGATGTGGATCTTGCCAAAGTCACCCGATCAGTTTACGAAGGAAGGGTTAGCATAATGCACTGTATTCACAGTTCCCCGGGGAGATAATTTTGATATATTTTAGCTTTTGGACGATCATGGGTTTCAAACA